>NW_027473422.1:0-300000 GCF_050947335.1 Megachile rotundata
TGAGTTAGAATTGATAACAGTGAGTGTAATAAGTATAGCAATTGTCGTTCTGTCGATCATATTAGCATAATATAGCTAATCTTATGAGTTAAATTGATATAATAGATGCACCATAGATATAGTAATTGTCGCTCTATCGAGTCATATAAGCAGATATGGCTAATATATGAGTAGATGATATTAATAAGAGTACTAAGTATAGTAATTGTCGTCTATCGATCATATAAGCATAAAACGGCTAATAATAATGAGGTAGATTGATAATAATAGAGTAAAAAGTATAGTAATTGTCGTTCTATCGTACATAATCATAAATGGCATAAATATAGTCAGATTGATAATAATAAGAGTAATAAGATATAGTAATTGTCGTCTACTATTCGATCACATAAGCATAATGATGCTTAATATGAGTAGTGAATTGATAAGGTAATAAGTATAGTAATTGTCGTCTAGACGATCAGTATCTGGCATAATATGGCTAAAAATATGAGTCAGATTGTATAATAAGAGTAATAAGTATAGTAATTGTCCTTTCGAATCGATCACATAAGCATAATATGGCTAATAATATGAGTTAGATGATATTGATAAGAGTAATATGTATAGTAATTGTCGTTCTATCGATCATATCTGCATAATATGGCTAATAATATGAGTCAGATTGATAATAATAAAGTAATAAGTATAGTAATTGTCGTTCTATCGTCACATAAGCATAATATGGCTAAAATATGAGTCAGATTGATAAATAAGAGTAATGTGTATAGTAATTGTCGTTCTATCGATCATTCAAGCATAATATGGCTAATAATATGTGGTAGATTGATAATAATAAGAGTAATAAGTATAGTAATTGTCGTATCGAGCACCATAAGCTTAATATGGCTAATAATAGTATTAGATAGATAATAGTGAGTGTATAAGTATAGTAATTGTCGTTCTGTCGATCATATAGCATAATATAGCTAATAATATGAGTTATATTGATAATAATAAGAGTAAGTATAGTAATTGTACGTAGCTATCGCATCATATAAGCAAATGTAGCTAATATATGAGTCTATTGATAATAATAAGAGTAATAAGTATAGTAATTATCGTTCTATCGATCACATAAGCATAATATGCTAATAATATGAGTTAGATTGATAATAATAAGAGTAATAAGAATAGTATTGTCGTTCTATCGATCACATAAGCATAATATGGCTAATAATATGAGTTAGATTGATAATAATAAGAGTAAACAGTAATAGTAATTGTGCATTATATCGTATCGTATCTGCATAATATGGTTAATAATATGAGTTAGATTGATAATAATAAGAGTAGTAAGATAGTAATTGTCGTCTATCGATCATATAAGCATAATATGGCTAATAATAGTGTCTGATTGATAGTAATAAGAGTAATAAGTATAGTAATTGTCGTTCTATCGATCATATCTGCATAATATGGTTAACAATATGTGTTAGATTGATAAGAGTGAGTGTAATAATTATAGTAATTGTCGTTCTATCGACCATATAAGCATAATATGGCTAATAATATGAGTTGATTGATAATAGTGAGTGTAATAAGTATAGTAATTGTCGTTCTGTCGATCATATTAGCATAATATGGCTAATAATATGAGTTAGAATGATAATAATAAGAGTAATAAGTATAGTAATTGTCGATCTATCGATCATTTCTGCATAATATGGTTAATAATATGAGTTAGATTGAGAATAGTGATGTAATAAGTATAGTAATTGTCGTTCTGTCGATCATATAAGCATAATATGGCCAATAATATGAGTTAGATTGATAATAATAAGAGTAATAAGTATAGCAATTGTCGCTCTATCGATCATATAAGCATAATATGGCTAATAATATGAGTTAGAATGATAATAATAAGAGTAATGAGTATAGTAATTGTAGTTCTATCGATCATATCTGCATATATGGCTAAAAATATGAGTCAGATTGATAATAATAAGATAATAAGTATAGTAATTGTTCTATCGATCATATAAGCATAATATGGCTAATAATATGTGTCAGATTGATAGTATAAGAGTAATAAGTATAGTAATTGTCGATCTATCGATCATTTCTGCATATTATGGTTAATAATATGAGTTAGATGATAATAGTGAGTGTAATAAGTATAGTAGTTATCGTTCTATCGATCATATAAGCATAATATGGCTAATAACATGAGTTAGATTGATAATAATAAGAGTAATGAGTATAGTAATTGTAGTTCTATCGATCATATCTGCATAATATGGCTAAAAATATGAGTCAGACTGATAATAATAAGAGTAATAAGTATAGTAATTGTCGTTCTGTCGATCATATTAGCATAATATAGCTAATAATATGAGTTATATGATAATAATAAGAGTAATAAGTATAGTAATTGTCGTTCTATCGATCATATCTGCATAATATGGCTAATAATATGAGTCAGATTGATAATAATAAGAGTAATAAGTTAGTAATTGTCGTTCTAATCGATCACATAAGCATAATATGGCTAAAAATATGAGTCAGATTGATATAATAAGAGTAATGTGTATAGTAATTGTCGTTCTATCGATCATTCAAGCATAATATGGCTAATAATATGAGTTAGATTGATAATAATAAGAGTAATAAGTATAGTAATTGTCGTTCTATCGATCACATAAGCTTAATATGGCTAATAATATGAGTTAGATAGATAATAGTGAGAGTAATTAAGTATAGTAATTGTCGTTCTGTCGATCATATTAGCATAATATAGCTAATAATATGAGTTATATTGATAATAATAAGAGTAATAAGTATAGTAATTGTCGTTCTATCGATCACATAAGCATAATGTGGCTAATAATATGAGTCAGATTGATAATAATAAGAGTAATAAGTATAGTAATTATCGTCTAATCGATCACATAAGCATAATATGGCTAATAATTAGAGTTAGATTGATAATAATAAGAGTAATAAGATAGTAATGTCGTTCTAATCGATCACATAAGCATAATATGGCTAATAATATGAGTTAGATTGATAATAATAAGAGTAAACAGTATAGTAATTGTCATTATATCGATCGTATCTGCTTAATATGGTTAATAATATGAGTTAGATTGATAATAATAAGAGTAGTAAGTATAGTATTGTCGTTCTATCGATCATATAAGCATAATATGGCTAATAATATGTGTCAGATGATAGAATAAGAGTAATAAGTATAGTAATTGTCGTTCTATCGATCATATCTGCATAATATGGTTAACAATATGTGTTAGATTGATAAGAGTGAGTTAATAATTATAGTAATTGTCGTTCTATCGACCATATAAGCATAATATGGCTAATAATATGAGTTGGATTGATAATAGTGAGTGTAATAAGTATAGTAATTGTCGTTCTGTCGATCATATTAGCATAATATGGCTAATAATATGAGTTAGAATGATAATAATAAGAGTAATAAGTATAGTAAATGTCGATCTATCGATCATTTCTGCATAATATGGTTAATAATATGAGTTAGATTGAGAATAGTGAGTGAATAAGTATAGTAATTGTCGTTCTGTCGATCATATAAGCATAATATGGCCAATAATATGAGTTAGATTGATAATAATAAGAGTAATAAGTTAGCAATTGTCGCTCTATCGATCATATAAGCATAATATGGCTAATAATATGAGTTAGATGAGATAATAAGAGTAATGAGTATAGTAATTGTAGTTCTATCGATCATATCTGCATAATATGGCTAAAATATGAGTCAGATTGATAATAATAAGAGTAATAAGTATAGTAATTGTTCTATCGATCATATAAGCATAATATGGCTAATAATATGTGTCAGATTGATAGTAATAAGAGTAATAAGTATAGTAATTGTCGATCTATCGATCATTTCTGCATATTATGGTTAATAATATGAGTTAGATTGATAATAGTGAGTGTAATAAGTATCGTTCTATCGATCATATAAGCATAATATGGCTAATAACATGAGTTAGATTGATAATAATAAGAGTAATGAGTATAGTAATTGTAGTTCTATCGATCATATCTGCATAATATGGCTAAAAATATGAGTCAGACTGATAATAATAAGAGTAATAAGTATAGTAATTGTCGTTCTATCGATCATATAAGCATAATATGGTTAACAATATGTGTTAGATTGATAACAGTGAGTGTAATAATTATAGTAATTGTCGTTCTATCGATCATATAAGCATAATATGGCTAATAATATGAGTTAGATTGATAATAGTGAGTGTAATAATTATAGTAATTGTCGTTCTATCGATCACATAAGCATAATATGGCTAATAATATGAGTTAGATTGATAATAATAAGAGTAATAAGTATAGTAATTGTCGTTCTATCGATCATTCAAGCATAATATGGCTGATAATATGAGTTAGATTGATAATAATAAGAGTAATAAGTATAGTAATTGTTGTTCTATCGATCACATAAGCGTAATATGGCTAATAATATGAGTTAGATTGATAATAGTGAGTGTAATAAGTATAGTAATTGTCGTTCTGTCGATCATATTAGCATAATATAGCTAATAATATGAGTTATATTGATAATAATAAGAGCAGTAAGTATAGTAATTGTCGTTCTATCGATCATATAAGCATAATATGGTTAACAATATGTGTTAGATTGATAATAGTGAGTGTAATAATTATAGTAATTGTCGTTCTATCGATCATATAAGCATAATATGGCTAATAATATGAGTTAGATTGATAATAGTGAGTGTAATAATTATAGTAATTGTCGTTCTATCGATCACATAAGCATAATATGGCTAATAATATGAGTTAGATTGATAATAATAAGAGTAATAAGTATAGTAATTGTCGTTCTATCGATCATATAAGCATAATATGGCTAATAATATGAGTTAGATTGATATTAATAAGAGTACTAAGTATAGTAATTGTCGTTCTATCGATCATATAAGCATAATATGGCTAATAATATGAGTTAGATTGATAATAATAAGAGTATTAAGTATAGTAATTGTCGTTCTATCGATCATATAAGCATAATATGGCTAATAACATGAGTTAGATTGATAATAATAAGAGTAATGTGTATAGTAATTGTCGTTCTATCGATCATTCAAGCATAATATGGCTAATAATATGAGTTAGATTGATAATAATAAGAGTAATAAGTATAGTAATTGTCGTTCTATCGATCACATAAGCATAATATGGCTAATAGTATGAGTTAGATTGATAATAATAAGAGTAATAAGTATAGTAATTGTCGTTCTATCGATCACATAAGCATAATATGGCTAATAGTATGAGTTAGATTGATAATAATAAGAGTAAGAAGTATAGTAATTGTCGTTCTATCGATCATATAAGCATAATATGGCTGATAATATGAGTTATATTGATAATAATAAGAGTAATAAGTATAGTAATTGTAGTTCTATCGATCATATCTGCATAATATGGCTAAAAATATGAGTCAGATTGATAATAATAAGAGTATTAAGTATAGTAATTGTCGTTCTATCGATCATATAAGCATAATATGGCTAAAAATATGAGTCAGATTGATAATAATAAGAGTAATAAGTATCGTAATTGTTCTATCGATCATATAAGCATAATATGGCTAATAATATGTGTCAGATTGATAGTAATAAGAGTAATAAGTATAGTAATTGTCGTTCTATCGATCATATCTGCATAATATGGTTACCAATATATGTTAGATTGATAATAGTGAGTGTACTAATTATAGTAATTGTCGTTCTATCGATCATATAAGCATAATATGGCTAATAATATGAGTTGGATTGATAATAGTGAGTGTAATATGTATAGTAATTGTCGTTCTGTCGATCATATTAGCATAATATAGCTAATAATATGAGTTAAATTGATAATAATAAGAGTAATAAGTATAGTAATTGTCGTTCTATCGATCACATAAGCATAATATGGCTAATTATATGAGTTAGATTGATAATAATAAGAGTAATAAGTATAGTAATTGTCGATCTATCGATCATTTCTGCATAATATGGCTAATAATATGAGTTAGATTGATAATAGTGAGTGTAATAAGTATAGTAATTGTCGTTCTGTCGATCATATTAGCATAATATAGCTAATAATATGAGTTATATTGATAATAATAAGAGTAATAAGTATAGTAATTGTCGTTCTATCGATCACATAAGCATAATATGGCTAATAATATGAGTTAGATTGATAATAATAAGAGTATTAAGTATAGTAATTGTCGTTCTATCGATCATATAAGCATAATATGGCTAATAACATGAGTTAGATTGATAATAATAAGAGTAATGGGTATAGTAATTGTAGTTCTATCGATCATATCTGCATAATATGGCTAAAAATATGAGTCAGATTGATAATAATAAGAGTAATGTGTATAGTAATTATCGTTCTATCGATCATTCAAGCATAATATGGCTGATAATATGAGTTAGATTGATAATAATAAGAGTAATAAGTATAGTAATTGTTGTTCTATCGATCACATAAGCATAATATGGCTAATAATATGAGTTAGATTGATAATAGTGAGTGTAATAAGTATAGTAATTGTCGTTCTGTCGAACATATTAGCATAATATAGCTAATAATATGAGTTATATTGATAATAATAAGAGCAATAAGTATAGTAATTGTCGTTCTATCGATCATATAAGCATAATATGGTTAACAATATGTGTTAGATTGATAATAGTGAGTGTAATAATTATAGTAATTGTCGTTCTATCGATCATATAAGCATAATATGGCTAATAATATGAGTTAGATTGATAATAGTGAGTGTAATAATTATAGTAATTGTCGTTCTATCGATCACATAAGCATAATATGGCTAATAATATGAGTTAGATTGATAATAATAAGAGTAGTAAGTATAGTAATTGTCGTTCTATCGATCATATAAGCATAATATGGCTAATAATATGAGTTAGATTGATATTAATAAGAGTACTAAGTATAGTAATTGTCGTTCTATCGATCATATAAGCATAATATGGCTAATAATATGAGTCAGATTGATAATAATAAGAGTAATAAGTATAGTAGTTGTCGATCTATCGATCACATAAGCATAATATGGCTAAAAATATGAGTCAGATTGATAATAATAAGAGTAATGTGTATAGTAATTGTCGTTCTATCGATCATTCAAGCATAATATGGCTAATAATATGAGTTAGATTGATAATAATAAGAGTAATAAGTATAGTAATTGTCGTTCTATCGATCACATAAGCATAATATGGCTAATAAGATGAGTTAGATAGATAATAGTGAGTGTAATAAGTATAGTAATTGTCGTTCTGTCGATCATATTAGCATAATATAGCTAATAATATGAGTTATATTGATAATAATAAGAGTAATAAGTATAGTAATTGTCGTTCTATCGATCACATAAGCATAATGTGGCTAATAATATGAGTTAGATTGATAATAATAAGAGTAATAAGTATAGTAATTGTCGTTCTATCGATCACATAAGCATAATATGGCTAATAATATGAGTTAGATTGATAATAATAAGAGTAAAAAGTATAGTAATTGTCATGATATCGATCGTATCTGCATAATATGGTTAATAATATGAGTTAGATTGATAACAGTGAGTGTAATAAGTATAGCAATTGTCGTTCTGTCGATCATATTAGCATAATATAGCTAATAATATGAGTTATATTGATAATAATAAGAGCCATAGATATAGTAATTGTCGCTCTATCGATCATATAAGCAGGATATGGCTAATAATATGAGTTAGATGGATATTAATAAGAGTACTAAGTATAGTAATTGTCGTTCTATCGATCATATAAGCATAAAACGGCTAATAATATGAGGTAGATTGATAATAATAAGAGTAATAAGTATAGTAATTGTCGTTCTATCGATCACATAAGCATAATATGGCTAAAAATATGAGTCAGATTGATAATAATAAGAGTAATAAGTATAGTAATTGTCGTTCTATCGATCACATAAGCATAATATGGCTAATAATATGAGTTAGATTGATATTGATAAGAGTAATAAGTATAGTAATTGTCGTTCTATCGATCATATCTGCATAATATGGCTAAAAATATGAGTCAGATTGATAATAATAAGAGTAATAAGTATAGTAATTGTCCTTCTATCGATCACATAAGCATAATATGGCTAATAATATGAGTTAGATTGATATTGATAAGAGTAATAAGTATAGTAATTGTCGTTCTATCGATCATATCTGCATAATATGGCTAATAATATGAGTCAGATTGATAATAATAAGAGTAATAAGTATAGTAATTGTCGTTCTATCGATCACATAAGCATAATATGGCTAAAAATATGAGTCAGATTGATAATAATAAGAGTAATGTGTATAGTAATTGTCGTTCTATCGATCATTCAAGCATAATATGGCTAATAATATGAGTTAGATTGATAATAATAAGAGTAATAAGTATAGTAATTGTCGTTCTATCGATCACATAAGCTTAATATGGCTAATAATATGAGTTAGATAGATAATAGTGAGTGTAATAAGTATAGTAATTGTCGTTCTGTCGATCATATTAGCATAATATAGCTAATAATATGAGTTATATTGATAATAATAAGAGTAATAAGTATAGTAATTGTCGTTCTATCGATCACATAAGCATAATGTGGCTAATAATATGAGTCAGATTGATAATAATAAGAGTAATAAGTATAGTAATTATCGTTCTATCGATCACATAAGCATAATATGGCTAATAATATGAGTTAGATTGATAATAATAAGAGTAATAAGAATAGTAATTGTCGTTCTATCGATCACATAAGCATAATATGGCTAATAATATGAGTTAGATTGATAATAATAAGAGTAAACAGTATAGTAATTGTCATTATATCGATCGTATCTGCATAATATGGTTAATAATATGAGTTAGATTGATAATAATAAGAGTAGTAAGTATAGTAATTGTCGTTCTATCGATCATATGAGCATAATATGGCTAATAATATGTGTCAGATTGATAGTAATAAGAGTAATAAGTATAGTAATTGTCGTTCTATCGATCATATCTGCATAATATGGTTAACAATATGTGTTAGATTGATAAGAGTGAGTGTAATAATTATAGTAATTGTCGTTCTATCGACCATATAAGCATAATATGGCTAATAATATGAGTTGGATTGATAATAGTGAGTGTAATAAGTATAGTAATTGTCGTTCTGTCGATCATATTAGCATAATATGGCTAATAATATGAGTTAGAATGATAATAATAAGAGTAATAAGTATAGTAATTGTCGATCTATCGATCATTTCTGCATAATATGGTTAATAATATGAGTTAGATTGAGAATAGTGAGTGTAATAAGTATAGTAATTGTCGTTCTGTCGATCATATAAGCATAATATGGCCAATAATATGAGTTAGATTGATAATAATAAGAGTAATAAGTATAGCAATTGTCGCTCTATCGATCATATAAACATAATATGGCTAATAATATGAGTTAGAATGATAATAATAAGAGTAATGAGTATAGTAATTGTAGTTCTATCGATCATATCTGCATAATATGGCTAAAAATATGAGTCAGATTGATAATAATAAGAGTAATAAGTATAGTAATTGTTCTATCGATCACATAAGCATAATATGGCTAATAATATGTGTCAGATTGATAGTAATAAGAGTAATAAGTATAGTAATTGTCGATCTATCGATCATTTCTGCATATTATGGTTAATAATATGAGTTAGATTGATAATAGTGAGTGTAATAAGTATAGTAGTTATCGTTTTATCGATCATATAAGCATAATATGGCTAATAACATGAGTTAGATTGATAATAATAAGAGTAATGAGTATAGTAATTGTAGTTCTATCGATCATATCTGCATAATATGGCTAAAAATATGAGTCCGATTGATAATAATAAGAGTAATGTGTATAGTAATTGTCGTTCTATCGATCATTCAAGCATAATATGGCTAATAATATGAGTTAGATTGATAATAATAAGAGTAATAAGTATAGTAATTGTCGTTCGATCGATCACATAAGCATAATATGGCTAATAATATGAGTTAGATTGACAATAGTGAGTGTAATAAGTAGAGTAATTGTCGGCCTGTCGATCATATTAGCATAATATAGCTAATAATATGAGTTATATTGATAATACTAAGAGCAATAAGTATAGTAATTGTCGCTCTATCGATCATATAAGCAGAATATGGCTAATAATATGAGTTAGATTGATATTAATAAGAGTACTAAGTATAGTAATTGTCGTCCTATCGATCATATAAGCATAATATGGCTAATAATATGAGGTAGATTGATAATAATAAGAGTAATAAGTATAGTAATTGCTGTTCGATCGATGACATAAGCATAATATGGCTAAAAATATGAGTTAGATTGATAATAATAAGAGTAGTAAGTATAGTAATTGTCGTTCTATCGATCATATAAGCATAATATGGCTAATAACATGAGTTAGATTGATAATAATAAGAGTAATGAGTATAGTAATTGTAGTTCTATCGATCATATCTGCATAATATGGCTAAAAATATGAGTCAGATTGATAATAATAAGAGTAATAAGTATAGTAATTGTCGTTCTATCGATCATATAAGCATAATATGGCTAATAATATGTGTCAGATTGATAATAATAAGAGTAATAAGTATAGCAATTGTCGTTCTATCGATCATATCTGCATAATATGGTTAACAATATGTGTTAGATTGATAATAGTGAGTGTAATAATTATAGTAATTGTCGTTCTATCGATCATATAAGCATAATATGGTTAATAATATGAGTTAGATTGATAATAATAAGAGTAATAAGTATGGTAATTGTCGTTCTATCGATCATATAAGCATAATATGGCTGATAATATGAGTTATATTGATAATAATAAGAGTAATAAGTATAGTAATTGTCGTTCTATCGATCACATAAGCATAATATGGCTAATAATATGAGTTAGATTGATAATAATAAGAGTATTAAGTATAGTAATTGTCGTTCTATCGATCATATAAGCATAATATGGCTAATAACATGAGTTAGATTGATAATAATAAGAGTAATGAGTATAGTAATTGTAGTTCTATCGATCATATCTGCATAATATGGCTAAAAATATGAGTCAGATTGATAATAATAAGAGTAATGTGTATAGTAATTGTCGTTCTATCGATCATTGAAGCATAATATGGCTGATAATATGAGTTAGATTGAGAATAATAAGAGTAATAAGTATAGTAATTGTTGTTCTATCGATCACATAAGCATAATATGGTTAACAATATGTGTTAGATTGATAATAGTGAGTGTAATAATTATAGTAATTGTCGTTCTATCGATCATATAAGCATAATATGGTTAATAATATGAGTTAGATTGATAATAATAAGAGTAATAAGTATGGTAATTGTCGTTCTATCGATCATATAAGCATAATATGGCTAATAATATGAGTTAGATTGATATTGATAAGAGTAATAAGTATAGTAATTGTCGTTCTATCGATCATATCTGCATAATATGGCTAAAAATATGAGTCAGATTGATAATAATAAGAGTAATAAGTATAGTAATTGTCCTTCTATCGATCACATAAGCATAATATGGCTAATAATATGAGTTAGATTGATATTGATAAGAGTAATAAGTATAGTAATTGTCGTTCTATCGATCATATCTGCATAATATGGCTAATAATATGAGTCAGATTGATAATAATAAGAGTAATAAGTATAGTAATTGTCGTTCTATCGATCACATATGCATAATATAGCTAATAATATGAGTTATATTGATAATAATAAGAGTAATAAGTATAGTAATTGTCGTTCTATCGATCACATAAGCATAATGTGGCTAATAATATGAGTCAGATTGATAATAATAAGAGTAATAAGTATAGTAATTATCGTTCTATCGATCACATATGCATAATATGGCTAATAATATGAGTTAGATTGATAATAATAAGAGTAATAAGAATAGTAATTGTCGTTCTATCGATCACATAAGCATAATATGGCTAATAATATGAGTTAGATTGATAATAATAAGAGTAAACAGTATAGTAATTGTCATTATATCGATCGTATCTGCATAATATGGTTAATAATATGAGTTAGATTGATAATAATAAGAGTAGTAAGTATAGTAATTGTCGTTCTATCGATCATATAAGCATAATATGGCTAATAATATGTGTCAGATTGATAGTAATAAGAGTAATAAGTATAGTAATTGTCGTTCTATCGATCATATCTGCATAATATGGTTAACAATATGTGTTAGATTGATAAGAGTGAGTGTAATAATTATAGTAATTGTCGTTCTATCGACCATATAAGCATAATATGGCTAATAATATGAGTTGGATTGATAATAGTGAGTGTAATAAGTATAGTAATTGTCGTTCTGTCGATCATATTAGCATAATATGGCTAATAATATGAGTTAGAATGATAATAATAAGAGTAATAAGTATAGTAATTGTCGATCTATCGATCATTTCTGCATAATATGGTTAATAATATGAGTTAGATTGAGAATAGTGAGTGTAATAAGTATAGTAATTGTCGTTCTGTCGATCATATAAGCATAATATGGCCAATAATATGAGTTAGATTGATAATAATAAGAGTAATAAGTATAGCAATTGTCGCTCTATCGATCATATAAACATAATATGGCTAATAATATGAGTTAGAATGATAATAATAAGAGTAATGAGTATAGTAATTGTAGTTCTATCGATCATATCTGCATAATATGGCTAAAAATATGAGTCAGATTGATAATAATAAGAGTAATAAGTATAGTAATTGTTCTATCGATCACATAAGCATAATATGGCTAATAATATGTGTCAGATTGATAGTAATAAGAGTAATAAGTATAGTAATTGTCGATCTATCGATCATTTCTGCATATTATGGTTAATAATATGAGTTAGATTGATAATAGTGAGTGTAATAAGTATAGTAGTTATCGTTTTATCGATCATATAAGCATAATATGGCTAATAACATGAGTTAGATTGATAATAATAAGAGTAATGAGTATAGTAATTGTAGTTCTATCGATCATATCTGCATAATATGGCTAAAAATATGAGTCCGATTGATAATAATAAGAGTAATGTGTATAGTAATTGTCGTTCTATCGATCATTCAAGCATAATATGGCTAATAATATGAGTTAGATTGATAATAATAAGAGTAATAAGTATAGTAATTGTCGTTCGATCGATCACATAAGCATAATATGGCTAATAATATGAGTTAGATTGACAATAGTGAGTGTAATAAGTAGAGTAATTGTCGGCCTGTCGATCATATTAGCATAATATAGCTAATAATATGAGTTATATTGATAATACTAAGAGCAATAAGTATAGTAATTGTCGCTCTATCGATCATATAAGCAGAATATGGCTAATAATATGAGTTAGATTGATATTAATAAGAGTACTAAGTATAGTAATTGTCGTCCTATCGATCATATAAGCATAATATGGCTAATAATATGAGGTAGATTGATAATAATAAGAGTAATAAGTATAGTAATTGCTGTTCGATCGATGACATAAGCATAATATGGCTAAAAATATGAGTTAGATTGATAATAATAAGAGTAGTAAGTATAGTAATTGTCGTTCTATCGATCATATAAGCATAATATGGCTAATAACATGAGTTAGATTGATAATAATAAGAGTAATGAGTATAGTAATTGTAGTTCTATCGATCATATCTGCATAATATGGCTAAAAATATGAGTCAGATTGATAATAATAAGAGTAATAAGTATAGTAATTGTCGTTCTATCGATCATATAAGCATAATATGGCTAATAATATGTGTCAGATTGATAATAATAAGAGTAATAAGTATAGCAATTGTCGTTCTATCGATCATATCTGCATAATATGGTTAACAATATGTGTTAGATTGATAATAGTGAGTGTAATAATTATAGTAATTGTCGTTCTATCGATCATATAAGCATAATATGGTTAATAATATGAGTTAGATTGATAATAATAAGAGTAATAAGTATGGTAATTGTCGTTCTATCGATCATATAAGCATAATATGGCTGATAATATGAGTTATATTGATAATAATAAGAGTAATAAGTATAGTAATTGTCGTTCTATCGATCACATAAGCATAATATGGCTAATAATATGAGTTAGATTGATAATAATAAGAGTATTAAGTATAGTAATTGTCGTTCTATCGATCATATATGCATAATATGGCTAATAACATGAGTTAGATTGATAATAATAAGAGTAATGAGTATAGTAATTGTAGTTCTATCGATCATATCTGCATAATATGGCTAAAAATATGAGTCAGATTGATAATAATAAGAGTAATGTGTATAGTAATTGTCGTTCTATCGATCATTGAAGCATAATATGGCTGATAATATGAGTTAGATTGAGAATAATAAGAGTAATAAGTATAGTAATTGTTGTTCTATCGATCACATAAGCATAATATGGCTAATAATATGAGTTAGATTGATAATAATAAGAGTAATAAGTATAGTAATTGTCGTTCTATCGATCATATAAGCATAATATGGCTGATAATATGAGTTATATTGATAATAATAAGAGTAATAAGTATAGTAATTGTCGTTCTATCGATCACATAAGCATAATATGGCTAATAATATGAGTTAGATTGATAATAATAAGAGTATTAAGTATAGTAATTGTCGTTCTATCGATCATATAAGCATAATATGGCTGATAATATGAGTTATATTGATAACAATAAGAGTAATAAGTATAGTAATTGTCGTTCTATCGATCACATAAGCATAATATGGCTAATAATATGAGTTAGATTGATAATAATAAGAGTATTAAGTATAGTAATTGTCGTTCTATCGATCATATAAGCATAATATGGCTAATAACATGAGTTAGATTGATAATAATAAGAGCAATAAGTATAGTAATTGTCGTTCTATCGATCACATAAGCATAGTATGGCTAATAGTATGAGTTAGATTGATAATAATAAGAGTAATAAGTATAGTAATTGTCGTTCTATCGATCACATAAGCATAATATGGCTAATAGTATGAGTTAGATTCATAATAATAAGAGTAAGAAGTATAGTAATTGTCGTTCTATCGATCATATCTGCATAATATGGTTAACAATATGTGTTAGATTGATAATAGTGAGTGTAATAATTATAGTAATTGTCGTTCTATCGATCATATAAGCATAATATGGCTAATAATATGAGTTAGATTGATAATAGTGAGTGTAATAAGTATAGTAATTGTCGTTCTGTCGATCATATTAGCATAATATAGCTAATAATATGAGTTATATTGATATTAATAAGAGTAATAAGTATAGTAATTGTCGTTCTATCGATCATATAAGCATACTATGGCTAATAATATGAGTTAGATTGATAAAAATAAGAGTAATGAGTATAGTAATTGTCGACCTATCGATCATATAAGCATACTATAGCTAATAATATGAGTTAGATTGTTAATAATAAGAGTAATATGTATAGTAATTGTCGTTCTATCGGTTATATAACCATAATATGGCTAATAATATGAGCTAGATTGATAATAGTGAGTGTAATAAGTATAGTAATTGTCGTTCTATCGATCATATAAGCATAATATGGCTAATAATATGAGTTAGATTGATAATAATAAGAATAATAAGTATAGTAAATGTCGTTCTAACGATCATATAAGCATAATATGGCTAATAATATGAGTTAGATTGATAATAATGAGAGTAATGAGTATAGTAATTGTCGTCCTATCGATCATATCTGCATAATATGGCTAATAATATGAGTTAGATTGATAATAATAAGAGTAATAAGTATAGTAATTGTCGTTCTATCGGTCATATAACCATAATATGGCTAATAATATGAGTTAGATTGATAATAATAAGAGTACTGAGTATAGTAATTGTCGTACTATCGATCATATAAGCATAAT
The DNA here is from genome assembly GCF_050947335.1 of Megachile rotundata. Lineage (NCBI taxonomy): Eukaryota > Metazoa > Arthropoda > Insecta > Hymenoptera > Megachilidae > Megachile > Megachile rotundata. The sequence continues at coordinate 16,108 of NW_027473422.1, forward strand.
ATGGCTAATAATATGAGTTAGATTGATAATAATAAGAGTAACAAGTATAGTAATTGTCGTTCTATCGACCATATAAGCATAATATGGCTAATAATATGAGTTAGATTGATAACAGTGAGTGTAAGAAGTATAGTAATTGTCGTTCTGTCGATCATATGCATAATATGGCTAATAATATGAGTTAGATTGATAATAATAAGAGTAATAAGTATAGTAATTGTCGTTCTGTCGATCATATAAGCATAATATGGCTAATAATTTGAGTTTGATTGATAATAGTGAGTGTAATAAGTATAGTAATTGTCGTTCTATCGATCATATAAGCATAATATGGCTAATAATATGAGTTAGATTGATAATAATAAGAATAATAAGTATAGTTAATGTCGTTCTATCGATCATATAAGAATAATATGGCTAATAATATGAGTTAGATTGATAATAATAAGAGTAATAAGTATAGTAATTGTCATTCTATCGGTCATATAAGCATAATATGGCTAATAATATGAGTTAGATTGATAATAATGAGAGTAATGAGTATAGTAATTGTCGTCCTATCGATCATATCTGCATAATATGGCTAACAATATGAGTTAGATTGATAATAATAAGAGTAATAAGTATAGTAATTGTCGTTCTATCGGTCATATAGCCATAATATGGCTAATAATATGAGTTAGATTGATAATAGTGAGTGTAATAAGTATATTAATTGTCGTTCTATCGACCATATAAGCATAATATGGCTAATAATATGAGTTAGATTGATAACAGTGAGTGTAATAAGTATAGTAATTGTCGTTCTATCGATCATATGAATAATATGGCTAATAATATGAGTTAGATTGATAAAAATAAGAGTAATGAGTATAGTAATTGTCGACCTATCGATCATATAAGCATACTATGGCTAATAATATGAGTTAGATTGTTAATAATAAGAGTAATAAGTATAGTAATTGTCGTTCTATCGGTTATATAACCATAATATGGCTAATAATATGAGCTAGATTGATAATAGTGAGTGTAATAAGTATAGTAATTGTCGTTCAATCGATCATATAAGCACAATATGGCTAATAATATGAGTTCGATTGATAATAATAAGAGTAATAAGTATAGTAATTGTCGTTCTATCGGTCATATAACCATAATATGGCTAATAATATGAGTTTGATTGATAATAGTGAGTGTAATAAGTATAGTAATTGTCGTTCTATCGATCATATAAGCATAATATGGCTAATAATATGAGTTAGATTGATAATAATAAGAATAATAAGTATAGTAAATGTCGTTCTATCGATCATATAAGAATAATATGGCTAATAATATGAGTTAGATTGATAATAATAAGAGTAATGAGTATAATAATTGTCGTACGATCGCTCATGTAAGCATACTATGGCTAATAATATGAGTTTGATTGATAATAGTGAGTGTAATAAGTATAGTAATTGTCGTTCAATCGATCATATAAGCATAATATGGCTAATAATATGAGTTAGATTGATAATAATAAGAATAATAAGTATAGTAAATGTCGTTCTAACGATCATATAAGCATAATATGGCTAATAATATGAGTTAGATTGATAATAATGAGAGTAATGAGTATAGTAATTGTCGTCCTATCGATCATATCTGCATAATATGGCTAATAATATGAGTTAGATTGATAATAATAAGAGTAATAAGTATAGTAATTGTCGTTCTATCGGTCATATAACCATAATATGGCTAATAATATGAGTTAGATTGATAATAATAAGAGTACTGAGTATAGTAATTGTCGTACTATCGATCATATAAGCATAATATGGCTAATAATATGAGTTAGATTGATAATAATAAGAGTAACAAGTATAGTAATTGTCGTTCTATCGACCATATAAGCATAATATGGCTAATAATATGAGTTAGATTGATAACAGTGAGTGTAAGAAGTATAGTAATTGTCGTTCTGTCGATCATATGCATAATATGGCTAATAATATGAGTTAGATTGATAATAATAAGAGTAATAAGTATAGTAATTGTCGTTCTGTCGATCATATAAGCATAATATGGCTAATAATTTGAGTTTGATTGATAATAGTGAGTGTAATAAGTATAGTAATTGTCGTTCTAATCGATCATATAAGCATAATATGGCTAATAATATGAGTTAGATTGATAATAATAAGAATAATAAGTATAGTTAATGTCGTTCTATCGATCATATAAGAATAATATGGCTAATAATATGAGTTAGATTGATAATAATAAGAGTAATAAGTATAGTAATTGTCATTCTATCGGTCATATAAGCATAATATGGCTAATAATATGAGTTAGATTGATAATAATGAGAGTAATGAGTATAGTAATTGTCGTCCTATCGATCATATCTGCATAATATGGCTAACAATATGAGTTAGATTGATAATAATAAGAGTAATAAGTATAGTAATTGTCGTTCTATCGGTCATATAGCCATAATATGGCTAATAATATGAGTTAGATTGATAATAGTGAGTGTAATAAGTATATTAATTGTCGTTCTATCGACCATATAAGCATAATATGGCTAATAATATGAGTTAGATTGATAACAGTGAGTGTAATAAGTATAGTAATTGTCGTTCTATCGATCATATGAATAATATGGCTAATAATATGAGTTAGATTGATAAAAATAAGAGTAATGAGTATAGTAATTGTCGACCTATCGATCATATAAGCATACTATGGCTAATAATATGAGTTAGATTGTTAATAATAAGAGTAATAAGTATAGTAATTGTCGTTCTATCGGTTATATAACCATAATATGGCTAATAATATGAGCTAGATTGATAATAGTGAGTGTAATAAGTATAGTAATTGTCGTTCAATCGATCATATAAGCACAATATGGCTAATAATATGAGTTCGATTGATAATAATAAGAGTAATAAGTATAGTAATTGTCGTTCTATCGATCACATAAGCATAATGTGGCTAATAATATGAGTTAGATTGATAATAATAAGAGTAATAAGTATAGTAATTGTCGTTCTATCGATCACATAAGCATAATATGGCTAATAATATGAGTTAGATTGATAATAATAAGAGTATTAAGTATAGTAATTGTCGTTCTATCGATCATATAAGCATAATATGGCTAAAAATATGAGTCAGATTTATAATAATAAGAGTAATAAGTATCGTAATTGTTCTATCGATCATATAAGCATAATATGGCTAATAATATGTGTCAGATTGATAGTAATAAGAGTAATAAGTATAGTAATTGTCGTTCTATCGATCATATCTGCATAATATGGTTAACAATATATGTTAGATTGATAATAGTGAGTGTAATAATTATAGTAATTGTCGTTCTATCGATCATATAAGCATAATATGGCTAATAATATGAGTTAGATTGATAATAGTGAGTGTAATAAGTATAGTAATTGTCGTTCTGTCGACCATATTAGCATAATATAGCTAATAATATGAGTTATATTGATAATAATAAGAGTAATAAGTATAGTAATTGTCCTTCTATCGATCATATAAGCATAATATGGCTAATAATATGAGTTAAATTGATAATAGTGAGTGTAATAAGTATAGTAATTGTCGTTCTGTCGACCATATTAGCATAATATAGCTAATAATATGAGTTATATTGATAATAATAAGAGTAATAAGTATAGTAATTGTCGTTCTATCGATCACATTAGCATAATATGGCTAATAATATGAGTTAGATTGATAATAATAAGAGTAATAAGTATAGTAATTGTCGATCTATCGATCATTTCTGCATAATATGGTTAATAATATGAGTTAGATTGATAATAGTGAGTGTAATAAGTATAGTAATTGTCGTTCTGTCGATCATATAAGCATAATATGGCCAATAATATGAGTTAGATTGATAATAATATGAGTAATAAGTATAGCAATTGTCGCTCTATCGATCATATAAGCATAATATGGCTAATAATATGAGTTAGAATGATAATAATAAGAGTAATGAGTATAGTAATTGTAGTTCTATCGATCATATCTGCATAATATGGCTAAATGTATTAGTTAGATTGATAATAATAAGAGTAGTAAGTATAGTAATTGTCGTTCTATCGATCATATAAGCATAATATGGCTAATAACATGAGTTAGATTGATAATAATAAGAGTAATGAGTATAGTAATTGTAGTTCTATCGATCATATCTGCATAATATGGCTAAAAATATGAGTCAGACTGATAATAATGAGAGTAATAAGTAAAGTAATTGTCGTTCTATCGATCATATAAGCATAATATGGTTAACAATATGTGTTAGATTGATAATAGTGAGTGTAATAATTATAGTAATTGTCGTTCTATCGATCATATAAGCATAATATGGCTAATAATATGAGTTAGATTGATAATAGTGAGTGTAATAATTATAGTAATTGTCGTTCTATCGATCACATAAGCATAATATGGCTAATAATATGAGTTAGATTGATAATAATAAGAGTAATAAGTATAGTAATTGTCGTTCTATCGATCATTCAAGCATAATATGGCTGATAATATGAGTTAGATTGATAATAATAAGAGTAATAAGTATAGTAATTGTCGTTCTATCGATCACATAAGCGTAATATGGCTAATAATATGAGTTAGATTGATAATAGTGAGTGTAATAAGTATAGTAATTGTCGTTCTGTCGATCATATTAGCATAATATAGCTAATAATATGAGTTATATTGATAATAATAAGAGCAGTAAGTATAGTAATTGTCGTTCTATCGATCATATAAGCATAATATGGTTAACAATATGTGTTAGATTGATAATAGAGAGTGTAATAATTATAGTAATTGTCGTTCTATCGATCATATAAGCATAATATGGCTAATAATATGAGTTAGATTGATAATAGTGAGTGTAATAATTATAGTAATTGTCGTTCTATCGATCACATAAGCATAATATGGCTAATAATATGAGTTAGATTGATAATAATAAGAGTAAACAGTATAGTAATTGTCATTATATCGATCGTATCTGCATAATATGGTTAATAATATGAGTTAGATTGATAATAATAAGAGTAGTAAGTATAGTAATTGTCGTTCTATCGATCATATAAGCATAATATGGCTAATAATATGTGTCAGATTGATAGTAATAAGAGTAATAAGTATAGTAATTGTCGTTCTATCGATCATATCTGCATAATATGGTTAACAATATGTGTTAGATTGATAAGAGTGAGTGTAATAATTATAGTAATTGTCGTTCTATCGACCATATAAGCATAATATGGCTAATAATATGAGTTGGATTGATAATAGTGAGTGTAATAAGTATAGTAATTGTCGTTCTGTCGATCATATTAGCATAATATGGCTAATAATATGAGTTAGAATGATAATAATAAGAGTAATGAGTATAGTAATTGTAGTTCTATCGATCATATCTGCATAATATGGCTAAAAATATGAGTCAGATTGATAATAATAAGAGTAATAAGTATAGTAATTGTTCTATCGATCATATGAGCATAATATGGCTAATAATATGTGTCAGATTGATAGTAATAAGAGTAATAAGTATAGTAATTGTCGTTCTATCGATCATATCTGCATAATATGGTTAACAATATGTGTTAGATTGATAATAGTGAGTGTAATAATTATAGTAATTGTCGTTCTATCGATCATATAAGCATAATATGGCTAATAATATGAGTTAGATTGATAATAGTGAGTGTAATAAGTATAGTAATTGTCGTTCTGTCGATCATATTAGCATAATATAGCTAATAATATGAGTTATATTGATATTAATAAGAGTAATAAGTATAGTAATTGTCGTTCTATCGATCACATAAGCATAATATGGCTAATAATATGAGTCAGATTGATAATAATAAGAGTAATAAGTATAGTAATTGTCGATCAATCGATCATTTCTGCATATTATGGTTAATAATATGAGTTAGATTGATAATAGTGAGTGTAATAAGTATAGTAGTTATCGTTCTATCGATCATATAAGCATGATATGGCTAATAACATGAGTTAGATTGATAATAATAAGAGTAATGAGTATAGTAATTGTAGTTCTATCGATCATATCTGCATAATATGGCTAAAAATATGAGTCAGATTGATAATAATAAGAGTAATAAGTATAGTAATTGTCGTTCTATCGATCATATAAGCATAATATGACTAATAATATGTGTCAGATTGACAATAATAAGAGTAATAAGTATAGTAATTGTCGTTCTATCGATCATATCTGCATAATATGGTTAACAATATGTGTTAGATTGATAATAGTGAGTGTAATAATTATAGTAATTGTCGTTCTATCGATCATATAAGCATAATATGGTTAATAATATGAGTTAGATTGATAATAATAAGAGTAATAAGTATAGTAATTGTCGTTCTATCTATCATATAAGCATAATATGGCTGATAATATGAGTTATATTGATAATAATAAGAGTAATAAGTATAGTAATTGTCGTTCTATCGATCACATAAGCATAATATGGCTAATAATATGAGTTAGATTGATAATAATAAGAGTAATGAGTATAGTAATTGTAGTTCTAACGATCATATCTGCATAATATGGCTAAAAATATGAGTCCGATTGATAATAATAAGAGTAATGTGTATAGTAATTGTCGTTCTATCGATCATTCAAGCATAATATGGCTAATAATATGAGTTAGATTGATAATAATAAGAGTAATAAGTATAGTAATTGTCGTTCGATCGATCACATAAGCATAATATGGCTAATAATATGAGTTAGATTGACAATAGTGAGTGTAATAAGTATAGTAATTGTCGGCCTGTCGATCATATTAGCATAATATAGCTAATAATATGAGTTATATTGATAATAATAAGAGCAATAAGTATAGTAATTGTCGCTCTATCGATCATATAAGCAGAATATGGCTAATAATATGAGTTAGATTGATATTAATAAGAGTACTAAGTATAGTAATTGTCGTCCTATCGATCATATAAGCATAATATGGCTAATAATATGAGGTAGATTGATAATAATAAGAGTAATAAGTATAGTAATTGTCGTTCGATCGATGACATAAGCATAATATGGCTAAAAATATGAGTTAGATTGATAATAATAAGAGTAGTAAGTATAGTAATTGTCGTTCTATCGATCATATTAGCATAATATAGCTAATAATATGAGTTATATTGATAATAATAAGAGCAATAAGTATAGTAATTGTCGCTCTATCGATCATATAAGCAGAATATGGCTAATAATATGAGTTAGATTGATATTAATAAGAGTACTAAGTATAGTAATTGTCGTCCTATCGATCATATAAGCATAATATGGCTAATAATATGAGGTAGATTGATAATAATAAGAGTAATAAGTATAGTAATTGTCGTTCGATCGATGACATAAGCATAATATGGCTAAAAATATGAGTTAGATTGATAATAATAAGAGTAGTAAGTATAGTAATTGTCGTTCTATCGATCATATAAGCATAATATGGCTAATAACATGAGTTAGATTGATAATAATAAGAGTAATGAGTATAGTAATTGTAGTTCTATCGATCATATCTGCATAATAAGGTTAATAATATGAGTTAGATTGATAAAAGTGAGTGTAATAAGTGTAGTAATTGTCGTTCTATCGATCATATAAGCATAATATGGCTAATAATATGAGTTAGATTGATAATAATAAGAGTAGTAAGTATAGTAATTGTCGTTCTATCGATCATATAAGCTCAATATGGCTAATAATATGAGTTAGATTGATAATAACAAGAGTAATAAGTATAGACACTGTCGTCCTATCGATCATATAAGCATAATATGGCTAATAATATGAGTTAGATTGATAATAATAAGAGTAATAAGCATAGTAATTGTCGTTCTATCGATCATATAAGCATAATATGACTAATAATATGAGTTAGATTGAAAATAGTGAGTGTAATAAGTATATCAATTGTCGTTCTATCGATCATATAAGCACAATATGGCCAATAATATGAGTTAGATTGATAATAATAAGAGTAATGAGTATAGTAATTGTCGTACTATCGATCATATAAGCATAATATGGCTAATAATATGAGGTAGCTTGAAAATAATAAGAGCAATAGGTATAGTAATTGTCGTTCTATCGATCATATCTGCATAACATGGTTAATAATATGAGTTAGATTGATAATAGTGTGTTTAATAAGTATAGTAATTGTCGTTCTATCGATCATATAAGCATAATATGGGTAATAATATGAGTTAGATTGATAATAATAAGAGTAAAGTGTATAGTAATTGTCGTCCTATCGATCATATAAGCATAATATGGCTAATAATATGAGTTAGATTGATAATCATAAGAGTAATAAGCATAGTATTTGTCGTTCTATCGATCATATAAGCATAATATGACTAATAATATGAGTTAGATTGATAACAGTGTGTGTAATAAGTATAGTAATTGTCGTTCTAACGAACCTTATGCATAATATGGCTAATAATATGAGTTAGATTGATAATAGTGAGTGTAATAGGTATAGTATTTGTCGTTCTATCGATCATATAAGCACAATATGGTTAATAATATGAGTTAGATTGATAATAATAAAAGTAATAAGTATAGTAATTGTCGTTCTATCGATCATATAAGCATAATATGGGTAATAATATGAGTTAGATTGATAATAATAAGAGTAAAGTGTATAGTAATTGTCGTCCTATCGATCATATAAGCATAGTATGGGTAATAATATGAGTTAGCTTGATAATAATAAGAGTAAAGTGTATAGTAATTGTCGTTCTGTCGATCATATAAGCACAATATGGTTAATAATACGAGTTAGATTGATAATAATAGAAGTAATAAGTATAGTAATTGTCGGTATATCGATCATATAAGCATAATATGGCTAATCATATGAGTTAGATTGATAATGATAAGAGTAGTAAGTATAGTAATTGTCGTTCTATCGATCATATCTCCATAATATGGTTAGTAATATGAGTTAGATTGATAATAGTGAGTGTAATAAGTTTAGTAATTGTCGTTCTATCGATCATATAAGCATAATATGGCTAATAATATGAGTTAGATTGATAATAATAAGAGTAGTAAGTATAGTAATTGTCGTTCTATCGATCATATAAGCTCAATATGGCTAACAATATGAGTTAGATTGATAATAATAAAAGTAATAAGTATAGTAACTGTCGTCCTATCGATCATATAAGCATAATATGGCTAATAATATGAGTTAGATTGATAATAATAAGAGTAATAAGTATAGTAACTGTCGTCCTATCGATCATATAAGCATAATATGGCTAATAATATGAGTTAGATTGATAATAATAAGAGTAATAAGCATAGTAATTGTCGTTCTATCGATCATATAAGCATAATATGACTAATAATACGAGTTAGATTGAAAATAGTGAGTGTAATAAGTATATCAATTGTCGCTCTATCGATCATATAAGCACAATATGGCTAATAATATGAGTTAGATTGATAATAATAAGAGTAATGAGTATAGTAATTGTCGTACTATCGATCATATAAGCATAATATGGCTAATAATATGAGGTAGATTGAAAATAATAAGAGTAATAGGTATAGTAATTGTCGTTCTATCGATCATATCTGCATAACATGGTTAATAATATGAGTTAGATTGATAATAGTGTGTTTAATAAGTATAGTAACTGTCGTTCTATCGATCATATAAGCATAATATGGGTAATAATATGAGTTAGATTGATAATAATAAGAGTAAAGTGTATAGTAATTGTCGTCCTATCGATCATATAAGCATAATATGGCTAATAATATGAGTTAGATTGATAATAATAAGAGTAATAAGCATAGTATTTGTCGTTCTATCGATCATATAAGCATAATATGACTAATAATATGAGTTAGATTGATAACAGTGTGTGTAATAAGTATAGTAATTGTCGTTCTATCGAACCTTATGCATAATATGGCTAATAATATGAGTTAGATTGATAATAGTGAGTGTAATAGGTATAGTAATTGTCGTTCTATCGATCATATAAGCACAATATGGTTAATAATATGAGTTAGATTGATAATAATAAAAGTAATAAGTATAGTAATTGTCGTTCTATCGATCATATAAGCATAATATGGGTAATAATATGAGTTAGATTGATAATAATAAGAGTAACGTGTATAGTAATTGTCGTCCTATCGATCATATAAGCATAATATGGCTAATAATATGAGTTAGATTGATAATAATAAGAGTAATAAGCATAGTATTTGTCGTTCTGTCGATCATATAAGCATAATATGGGTAATAATATGAGTTAGATTGATAATAATAAGAGTAAAGTGTATAGTAATTGTCGTCCTATCGATCATATAAGCATAATATGGCTAATAATATGAGTTAGATTGATAATAATAAGAGTAATAAGCATAGTATTTGTCGTTCTATCGATCATATAAGCATAATATGACTAATAATATGAGTTAGATTGATAACAGTGAGTGTAATAAGTATAGTAATTGTCGTTCTATCGAACCTTATGCATAATATGGCTAATAATATGAGTTAGAATGATAATAGTGAGTGTAATAGGTATAGTAATTGTCGTTCTATCGATCATATAAGCACAATATGGTTAATAATATGAGTTAGATTGATAAAAATAAGAGTAATAAGTATAGTAATTGTCGTTCTATCGATCATATAAGCATAATATGGGTAATAATATGAGTTAGATTGATAATAGTGAGTGTAATAAGTTTAGTAATTGTCGTTCTATCGATCATATAAGCATAATATGGCTAATAATATGAGTTAGATTGATAATAATAAGAGTAATAAGTATAGTAACTGTCGTCCTATCGATCATATAAGCATAATATGACTAATAATATGAGTTAGATTAATAATACTAAGAGTAATCAGTATAGTAATTGTCGTTCTATCGGTCATATAACCATAATATGGCTTAATAATATGAGTTAGATTGATAATAGTGAGTGTAATAAGTATAGTAATTGTCGTTCTATCGATCATATAAGCTCAATATGGCTAATAATATGAGTTAGATTGATAATAATAAGAGTAATAAGTATAGTAACAGTCGTCCTATCGATCATATAAGCATAATATGGCTAATAATATGAGTTAGATTGATAATAATAAGAGTAATAAGCATAGTAATTGTCGTTCTATCGATCATATAAGCATAATATGACTAATAATATGAGTTAGATTGATAATAATAAGAGTAATGAGTATAGTAATTGTCGTACTATCGATCATATAAGCATAATATGGCTAATAATATGAGTTAGATTGATAATAATAAGATTAATAAGTATAATAATTGTCGTTCTATCGATCATATAAGCATAATATGGCTAATAATATGAGTTAGATTGATAATAATAAGAGTAATATGTATAGTAATTGTCGTTCTATCGATCTTATCTGCATAATATGGTTAATAATATGAGTTAGATTGATAATAGCGAGTGTAATAAGTATAGTAATTGTCGTCCTATCGATCATATAAGCATAATATGGCTAATAATATGAGTTAGATTGATAATAATAAGAGTAATAAGCATAGTAATTGTCGTTCTATCGATCATATAAGCATAATATGACTAATAATATGAGTTAGATTGAAAATAGTGAGTGTAATAAGTATATCAATTGTCGTTCTATCGATCATATAAGCACAATATGGCTAATAATATGAGTTAGATTGATAATAATAAGAGTAATGAGTATAGTAATTGTCGTACTATCGATCATATAAGCATAATATGGCTAATAATATGAGGTAGATTGAAAATAATAAGAGTAATAGGTATAGTAATTGTCGTTCTATTGATCATATCTGCATAATATGGTTAATAATATGAGTTAGATTGATGATAGTGTGTTTAATAAGTATAGTAATTGTCGTTCTATCGATCATATAAGCATAATATGGGTAATAATATGAGTTAGATTGATAATAGTGAGTGTAATAAGTTTAGTAATTGTCGTTCTATCGATCATATAAGCATAATATGGCTAATAATATGAGTTAGATTGATAATAATAAGAGTAATAAGTATAGTAACTGTCGTCCTATCGATCATATAAGCATAATATGACTAATAATATGAGTTAGATTAATAATACTAAGAGTAATCAGTATAGTAATTGTCGTTCTATCGGTCATATAACCATAATATGGCTTAATAATATGAGTTAGATTGATAATAGTGAGTGTAATAAGTATAGTAATTGTCGTTCTATCGATCATATAAGCTCAATATGGCTAATAATATGAGTTAGATTGATAATAATAAGAGTAATAAGTATAGTAACAGTCGTCCTATCGATCATATAAGCATAATATGGCTAATAATATGAGTTAGATTGATAATAATAAGAGTAATAAGCATAGTAATTGTCGTTCTATCGATCATATAAGCATAATATGACTAATAATATGAGTTAGATTGATAATAATAAGAGTAATGAGTATAGTAATTGTCGTACTATCGATCATATAAGCATAATATGGCTAATAATATGAGTTAGATTGATAATAATAAGATTAATAAGTATAATAATTGTCGTTCTATCGATCATATAAGCATAATATGGCTAATAATATGAGTTAGATTGATAATAATAAGAGTAATATGTATAGTAATTGTCGTTCTATCGATCTTATCTGCATAATATGGTTAATAATATGAGTTAGATTGATAATAGCGAGTGTAATAAGTATAGTAATTGTCGTCCTATCGATCATATAAGCATAATATGGCTAATAATATGAGTTAGATTGATAATAATAAGAGTAATAAGCATAGTAATTGTCGTTCTATCGATCATATAAGCATAATATGACTAATAATATGAGTTAGATTGAAAATAGTGAGTGTAATAAGTATATCAATTGTCGTTCTATCGATCATATAAGCACAATATGGCTAATAATATGAGTTAGATTGATAATAATAAGAGTAATGAGTATAGTAATTGTCGTACTATCGATCATATAAGCATAATATGGCTAATAATATGAGGTAGATTGAAAATAATAAGAGTAATAGGTATAGTAATTGTCGTTCTATTGATCATATCTGCATAATATGGTTAATAATATGAGTTAGATTGATGATAGTGTGTTTAATAAGTATAGTAATTGTCGTTCTATCGATCATATAAGCATAATATGGGTAATAATATGTGTTAGATTGATAATAATAAGAGTAAAGTGTATAGTAATTGTCGTCCTATCGATCATATAAGCATAATATGGCTAATAATATGAGTTAGATTGATAATAATAAGAGTAATAAGCATAGTATTTGTCGTTCTATCGATCATATAAGCATAATATGACTAATAATATGAGTTAGATTGATAACAGTGAGTGTAATAAGTATAGTAATTGTCGTTCTATCGAACCTTATGCATAATATGGCTAATAATATGAGTTAGATTGATAATTGTGAGTGTAATAGGTATAGTAATTGTCGTTCTATCGATCATATAAGCACAATATGGTTAATAATATGAGTTGGATTGATAACAGTGAGTGTAATAAGTATAGTAATTGTCGTTCTATCGATCATATAAGCATAATATGGGTAATAATATGAGTTAGATTGATAATAGTGAGCGTAATAAGTTTAGTAATTGTCGTTCTATCGATCATATAAGCATAATATGGCTAATAATATGAGTTAGATTGATAATAATAAGAGTAGTAAGTATAGTAATTGTCGTTCTATCGATCATATAAGCTCAATATGGCTAATAATATGAGTTAGATTGATAATAATAAGAGTAATAAGTATAGTAACTGTCGTCCTATCGATCATATAAGCATAATATGGCTAATAATATGAGTTAGATTGATAATAATAAGAGTAATAAGCATAGTAATTGTCGTTCTATCGATCATATAAGCATAATATGACTAATAATACGAGTTAGATTGAAAATAGTGAGTGTAATAAGTATATCAATTGTCGTTCTATCGATCATATAAGCACAATATGGCTAATAATATGAGTTAGATTGATAATAATAAGAGTAATGAGTATAGTAATTGTCGTACTATCGATCATATAAGCATAATATGGCTAATAATATGAGGTAGATTGAAAATAATAAGAGTAATAGGTATAGTAATTGTCGTTCTATCGATCATATCTGCATAACATGGTTAATAATATGAGTTAGATTGATAATAGTGTGTTTAATAAGTATAGTAACTGTCGTTCTATAGATCATATAAGCATAATATGGGTAATAATATGAGTTAGATTGATAATAATAAGAGTAAAGTGTATAGTAATTGTCGTCCTATCGATCATATAAGCATAATATGGCTAATAATATGAGTTAGATTGATAATAATAAGCGTAATAAGCATAGTATTTGTCGTTCTATCGATCATATAAGCATAATATGACTAATAATATGAGTTAGATTGATAACAGTGTGTGTAATAAGTATAGTAATTGTCGTTCTATCGAACCTTATGCATAATATGGCTAATAATATGAGTTAGACTGATAATAGTGAGTGTAATAGGTATAGTAATTGTCGTTCTATCGATCATATAAGCACAATATGGTTAATAATATGAGTTAGATTGATAATAATAAAAGTAATAAGTATAGTAATTGTCGTTCTATCGATCATATAAGCATAATATGGGTAATAATATGAGTTAGATTGATAATAATAAGAGTAACGTGTATAGTAATTGTCGTCCTATCGATCATATAAGCATAATATGGCTAATAATATGAGTTAGATTGATAATAATAAGAGTAATAAGCATAGTATTTGTCGTTCTATCGATCATATAAGCATAATATGGGTAATAATATGAGTTAGATTGATAATAATAAGAGTAAAGTGTATAGTAATTGTCGTCCTATCGATCATATAAGCATAATATGGCTAATAATATGAGTTAGATTGATAATAATAAGAGTAATAAGCATAGTATTTGTCGTTCTATCGATCATATAAGCATAATATGACTAATAATATGAGTTAGATTGATAACAGTGAGTGTAATAAGTATAGTAATTGTCGTTCTATCGAACCTTATGCATAATATGGCTAATAATATGAGTTAGAATGATAATAGTGAGTGTAATAGGTATAGTAATTGTCGTTCTATCGATCATATAAGCACAATATGGTTAATAATATGAGTTAGATTGATAAAAATAAGAGTAATAAGTATAGTAATTGTCGTTCTATCGATCATATAAGCATAATATGGGTAATAATATGAGTTAGATTGATAATAGTGAGTGTAATAAGTTTAGTAATTGTCGTTCTATCGATCATATAAGCATAATATGGCTAATAATATGAGTTAGATTGATAATAATAAGAGTAATAAGTATAGTAACTGTCGTCCTATCGATCATATAAGCATAATATGACTAATAATATGAGTTAGATTAATAATACTAAGAGTAATCAGTATAGTAATTGTCGTTCTATCGGACATATAACCATAATATGGCTTAATAATATGAGTTAGATTGATAATAGTGAGTGTAATAAGTATAGTAATTGTCGTTCTATCGATCATATAAGCTCAATATGGCTAATAATATGAGTTAGATTGATAATAATAAGAGTAATAAGTATAGTAACAGTCGTCCTATCGATCATATAAGCATAATATGGCTAATAATATGAGTTAGATTGATAATAATAAGAGTAATAAGCATAGTAATTGTCGTTCTATCGATCATATAAGCATAATATGACTAATAATATGAGTTAGATTGATAATAATAAGAGTAATGAGTATAGTAATTGTCGTACTATCGATCATATAAGCATAATATGGCTAATAATATGAGGTAGATTGATAATAATAAGAGTAATAGGTATAGTAATTGTCGTTCTATCGATCATATAAGCATAATATGGCTAATAATATGAGTTAGATTGATAATAATAAGAGTAATGAGTATAGTAATTGTCGTACGATCGATCATATCTGCATAATATGGCTAATAATATGAGCTAGATTGATAATAATAAGGGCAATAAGTGTAGTAATTGTCGTTCTATCGATCATATAAGCATAACATGGCTAATAATATGAGCTAGATTGATAATAATATGAGTAATAAGTATAGTAATTGTCGTTCTATCGATCATATCTGCATAATATGGTTAATAATATGAGTTAGATTGATAATAGTGAGTGTAATAAGTATACTAATTGTCGTTCTATCGATCATATCTGCATAATATGGTTAATAATATGAGTTAGATTGATTATAGTGAGTGTAATATGTGTAGTAATTGTCGTTCTATCGATCATATAAGCATAATATGGCTAATCATATGAGTTAGATTGATAATGATAAGAGTAGTAAGTATAGTAATTGTCGTTCTATCGATCATATCTCCATAATATGGTTAGTAATATGAGTTAGATTGATAATAGTGAGTGTAATAAGATTAGTAATTGTCGTTCTATCGATCATATAAGCATAATATGGCTAATAATATGAGTTAGATTGATAATAATAAGAGTAATAAGTATAGGAATTGTCGTTCTATCGATCATATAAGCATAATATGGCTAATAATAGGAGTTAGATTGATAATAATAAGAGTAGTGAGTATAGTAATTGTCGTTCTATCGATCATATAAGCATAATATGGCTAATAATATGAGTTAGATTGATAATAATAAGAGTAATAAGTATAGAAATTGTAGTTCTATCGATCATATAAGCATAATATGGCTAATAATATGAGTTAGATTGATAATAATAAGAGTAATGAGTATAGTAATTGTCGTCCTATCGATCATATAAGCATAATATGGCTAATAATATGAGTTAGGTTGATAATAATAAGAGTAATAAGCATAGTAATTGTCGTTCTATCGATCATATAAGCATAATATGACTAATAATATGAGTTAGATTGAAAATAGTGAGTGTAATAAGTATATCAATTGTCGTTCTATCGATCATATAAGCACAATATGGCTAATAATATGAGTTAGATTGATAATAATAAGAGTAATGAGTATAGTAATTGTCGTACTATCGATCATATAAGCATAATATGGCTAATAATATGAGGTAGATTGATAATAGTAAGAGTAATAAGTATAGTAATTGTCGTTCTATCGATCATATCTGCATAATATGGTTAATAATATGAGTTAGATTGATAATAGTGTGTTTAATAAGTATAGTAATTGTCGTTCTATCGATCATATAAGCATAATATGGGTAATAATATGTGTTAGATTGATAATAATAAGAGTAATGAGTATAGTAATTGTCGTACTATCGATCATATAAGCATAATATGGCTAATAATATGAGTTAGATTGATAATAATAAGAGTAATAAGCATAGTAATTGTCGTTCTATCGATCATATAAGCATAATATGACTAATAATACGAGTTAGATTGAAAATAGTGAGTGTAATAAGTATATCAATTGTCGTTCTATCGATCATATAAGCACAATATGGCTAATAATATGAGTTAGATTGATAATAATAAGAGTAATGAGTATAGTCATTGTCGTACTATCGATCATATAAGCATAATATGGCTAATAATATGAGGTAGATTGAAAATAATAAGAGTAATAGGTATAGTAATTGTCGTTCTATCGATCATATCTGCATAACATGGTTAATAATATGAGTTAGATTGATAATAGTGTGTTTAATAAGTATAGTAACTGTCGTTCTATCGATCATATAAGCATAATATGGGTAATAATATGAGTTAGATTGATAATAATAAGAGTAAAGTGTATAGTAATTGTCGTCCTATCGATCATATAAGCATAATATGGCTAATAATATGAGTTAGATTGATAATAATAAGAGTAATAAGCATAGTATTTGTCGTTCTATCGATCATATAAGCATAATATGACTAATAATATGAGTTAGATTGATAACAGTGTGTGTAATAAGTATAGTAATTGTCGTTCTATCGAACCTTATGCATAATATGGCTAATAATATGAGTTAGATTGATAATAGTGAGTGTAATAGGTATAGTAATTGTCGTTCTATCGATCATATAAGCACAATATGGTTAATAATATGAGTTAGATTGATAATAATAAAAGTAATAAGTATAGTAATTGTCGTTCTATCGATCATATAAGCATAATATGGGTAATAATATGAGTTAGATTGATAATAATAAGAGTAACGTGTATAGTAATTGTCGTCCTATCGATCATATAAGCATAATATGGCTAATAATATGAGTTAGATTGATAATAATAAGAGTAATAAGCATAGTATTTGTCGTTCTATCGAT
Source organism: Megachile rotundata (assembly GCF_050947335.1). NCBI lineage: Eukaryota > Metazoa > Arthropoda > Insecta > Hymenoptera > Megachilidae > Megachile > Megachile rotundata. The sequence continues at coordinate 34,503 of NW_027473422.1, forward strand.
CATATAAGCATAATATGACTAATAATATGAGTTAGATTGATAACAGTGAGTGTAATAAGTATAGTAATTGTCGTTCTATCGAACCTTATGCATAATATGGCTAATAATATGAGTTAGATTGATAATAGTGTGTTTAATAAGTATAGTAATTGTCGTTCTATCGATCATATAAGCATAATATGACTAATAATATGAGTTAGATTGATAACAGTGAGTGTAATAAGTATAGTAATTGTCGTTCTATCGAACCTTATGCATAATATGGCTAATAATATGAGTTAGATTGATAATAGTGAGTGTAATAGGTATAGTAATTGTCGTTCTATCGATCATATAAGCACAATATGGTTAATAATATGAGTTAGATTGATAATAATAAAAGTAATAAGTATAGTAATTGTCGTTCTATCGATCATATAAGCATAATATGGGTAATAATATGAGTTAGATTGATAATAATAAGAGTAACGTGTATAGTAATTGTCGTCCTATCGATCATATAAGCATAATATGGCTAATAATATGAGTTAGATTGATAATAATAAGAGTAATAAGCATAGTATTTGTCGTTCTATCGATCATATAAGCATAATATGACTAATAATATGAGTTAGATTGATAACAGTGAGTGTAATAAGTATAGTAATTGTCGTTCTATCGAACCTTATGCATAATATGGCTAATAATATGAGTTAGATTGATAATAGTGTGTTTAATAAGTATAGTAATTGTCGTTCTATCGATCATATAAGCATAGTATGGGTAATAATATGAGTTAGATTGATAATAATAAGAGTAAAGTGTATAGTAATTGTCGTTCTGTCGATCATATAAGCACAATATGGTTAATAATACGAGTTAGATTGATAATAATAGGAGTAATAGGTATAGTAATTGTCGTTATATCGATCATATAAGCATAATATGGCTAATCATATGAGTTAGATTGATAATAATAGGAGTAATAAGTATAGTAATTATCGTTCTACCGATCATATAAGCATAATATGACTAATAATATGAGTTAGATTGATAAAAATAAGAGTAAAGAGTATAGTAATTGTCGTTCTATCGATCATATAGGTATAATATGGCTAATAATATGAGTTAGATTGATAATAATAAGAGTAATGAGTATAGTAATTGTCGTTCTATCGATCATATAAGCATAATATGGCTAATAATATCAGTCAGATTGATAATAGTAAGAGAAATAAGTATAGTAATTGTCGTTCTATCGATCATATCTGCATAATATGGTTAATAATATGATTTAGATTGATAATAATAAGAGTAAAAAGTATATTAATTGTCGTTCTATCGATCATATAAGCATAATATGGCGAATAATATGAGTTAGATTGATAATAATAGGAGTAATAAGTATAGTAATTATCGTTCTACCGATTATATAAGCATAATATGGCTAATAATATGAGTTATTTTGATAATAATAAGAGTAATAAGTATAGTAATTGTCGTTCTATCGATCATAATTGCATAATATGGTTAATAGTATGAGTTAGATTGATAACAGTGAGTGTAATAAGTAGAGTAATTTTCGTTCTATCGACCATATAAGCATAATATGGCTAATAATATGAGTTAGATTGATAATAATAAGAGTAATAAGTATAGAAATTGTAGTTCTATCGATCATATAAGCATAATATGGCTAATAATATGAGTTAGATTGTTAATAATAGGCGTAATAAGTATAGTAATTATCGTTCTACCGATCATATAAGCATAATATGACTAATAATATGAGTTAGATTGATAATAATAAGACTAATAAGTATAGTAATTGTCGTTCTATCGATCATACAAGCATAGTATGGCTCATAATATGTGTTAGATTGATAATAATAAGAGTAATAAGTATAGTAATTGTCGTTCTATCGATCATACAAGCATAGTATGGCTCATAATATGTGTTAGATTGATAATAATAAGAGTAATAAGTATAGTAATTGTCGTTCTACAGATCACATAAGCATAATATGGCTAATAATATGAGTTAGATTGATAATCATAAGAGTAATAAGTATAGTAATTGTCGTTCTATCGGCCACATAAGCATAATATGGCTAATAATGGGAGTTAGATTGATAATAATAAGAGTAGTGAGTATAGTAATTGTCGTTCTATCGATCATATAAGCATAATATGGCTAATAATATGAGTTAGATTGATAATAATAAGACTAATAAGTATAGTAATTGTTGTTCTATCGATCATATAAGCATAATATGGTTAATAATATGAGTTAGATTGATAATAATAAGAGTAATAAGTATAGTAATTGTCGTTCTATCGATCATATAAGCATAATATGGCTAATAATATGAGTTAGATTGATAATAATAAGAGTAACGAGTATAGTAATTATCGTTCTATCGATCATATAAGCATAATATGGCTAATAATATCAGTCAGATTGATAATAGTAAGAGAAATAAGTATAGTAATTGTCGTTCTATCGATCATATCTGCATAATATGGTTAATAATATGATTTAGATTGATAATAATAAGAGTAAAAAGTATAGTAATTATCGTTCTACCGATCATATAAGCATAATATGACTAATAATATGAGTTAGATTGATAATAATAAGACTAATAAGTATAGTAATTGTCGTTCTATCGATCATACAAGCATAGTATGGCTCATAATATGTGTTAGATTGATAATAATAAGAGTAATAAGTATAGTAATTGTCGTTCTATCGATCATACAAGCATAGTATGGCTCATAATATGTGTTAGATTGATAATAATAAGAGTAATAAGTATAGTAATTGTCGTTCTACAGATCACATAAGCATAATATGGCTAATAATATGAGTTAGATTGATAATCATAAGAGTAATAAGTATAGTAATTGTCGTTCTATCGGCCACATAAGCATAATATGGCTAATAATAGGAGTTAGATTGATAATAATAAGAGTAGTGAGTATAGTAATTGTCGTTCTATCGATCATATAAGCATAATATGGCTAATAATATGAGTTAGATTGATAATAATAAGAGTAATAAGTATAGTAATTGTTGTTCTATCGATCATATAAGCATAATATGGTTAATAATATCAGTTAGATTGATAATAATAAGAGTAGTGAGTATAGTAATTGTCGTTCTATCGATCATATAAGCATAATATGGCTAATAATATGAGTTAGATTGATAATAATAAGAGTAATGAGTATAGTAATTGTCGTTCTATCGATCATATAAGCATAATATGGCTAATAATATTAGTTAGATTGATAATAATAAGAGTAGTGAGTATAGTAATTGTCGTTCTATCGATCATATAAGCATAATATGGCTAATAATATGAGTTAGATTGATAATAATAAGACTAATAAGTATAGTAATTGTCGTTCTATCGATCATATAAGCATAGTATGTCTAATAATATGAGTTAGATTGATAATAATAAGAGTAATATGTATAGTAATTGTCGTTCTACAGATCACATAAGCATAATATGGCTAATAATATGAGTTAGATTGATAATAATAAGAGTAAAAAGTATAGTAATTGTCGTTCTATCGATCATATAGGTATAATATGGCTAATAATATGAGTTAGATTGATAATAATAAGAGTAATGAGTATAGTAATTATCGTTCTATCGATCATATAAGCATAATATGGCTAATAATATGGGTTGGATTGATAATAATAAGACTAATAAGTATAGTAATTGTTGTTCTATCGATCATATAAGCATAATATGGTTAATAATATGAGTTAGATTGATAATAATAAGAGTAATAAGTATAGTAATTGTCGTTCTATCGATCATATAAGCATAATATGGCTAATAATATGAGTTAGATTGATAATAATAAGAGTAACGAGTATAGTAATTATCGTTCTATCGATCATATAAGCATAATATGGCTAATAATATCAGTCAGATTGATAATAATAAGAGTAATAAGTATAGTAATTGTCGTTCTATCGATCATATCTGCTTAATATGGTTAATAATATGAGTGAGATTGATAATAATAAGAGTAATAAGTATAGTAATTGTCGTTCTATCGATCATATAAGCATAATATGGCTAATAATATGAGTTAGATTGATAATAATAAGACCAATAAGTATAGTAATTGTCGTTCTATCGATCATATAAGCATAGTATGGCTAATAATATGAGTTAGATTGATAATAATAAGAGTAATAAGTATAGTAATTGTCGTTCTATCGATCACATAAGCACAATATGGCTAATAATAGGAGTTAGATTGATAATAATAAGAGTAGTGAGTATAGTAATTGTCGTTCTATCGATCATATAAGCATAATATGGCTAATAATATCAGTTAGATTGATAATAATAAGAGTAATAAGTATAGTAATTGTCGTTCTATCGATCATATCAGCATAATATGGTTAATAATATGAGTTAGATTGATAATAATAAGAGTAATAAGTATAGTAATTGTAGTTCTATCGATCATACAAGCATAATGTGGCTAATAATATGAGTTAGATTGATAATAATAAGAGTAATAGGTATAGTAATTATCGTTCTACCGATCATATAAGCATAATATGGCTAATAATATGAGTTAGATTGATAATAATAAGAGTAATAAGTATAGTAATTATCGTTCCACCGATCATACGAGCATAATGTGGCTAATAATATGAGATAAATTGATAATAACAAGAGTAATAAGTATAGTAATTATCGTTGTACCGATCATATAAGCATAATATGGCTAATAATATGAGTTAGATTGATAGTAATAAGAGTAAAAAGTATAGTAATTGTCGTTCTATCGATCATATTTGCATAATAAATTTAATAATATGAGTTAGATTGATGATAGTGAGTGTAATAAGTATAGTGATTGTCGTTCTGTCGATCATATAAGCATAATATGGCTAATAATATGAGTTAGATTGATAATAATAAGAGCAATAAGTATAGTAATTGTCGTTCTATCGATCACATAAGCATAATATGGCTAACAATATGAGTTAGATTGATAATAATAAGAGTAATAAGTATAGTAATTATCGTTCTACCAATCATATAAGCATAATATGGCTAATAATATGAGTTAGATTGATAATAATAAGAGTAATAAGTATAGTAATTGTCGTTCTACAGATCACATAAGCATAATATGGCTAATAATATGAGTTAGATTGATAATAATAAGAGTTATGAGTATTGTAATTGTCGTTCTACAGATCACATAAGCATAATATGGCTAATAATATGATTTTGATTGATAATAATAAGAGTAATGTGTATAGTAGTTGTTGTTCTATCGATCATATCTGCATAATATGGTTAATAATATGAGTTAGATTGATAATAATAAGAGTAATAAGTATAGTAATTGTAGTTCTATCGATCATATAAGCATTATATGGCGAATAATATGAGTTAGATTGATAATCATAAGAGTAATAAGTATAGTAATTGTCGTTCTATCGACCACATAAGCATAATATGGCTAATAATAGGAGTTAGATTGATAATAATAAGAGTAGTGAGTATAGTAATTGTCGTTCTATCGATCATATAAGCATAATATGGCTAATAATATGAGTTAGACTGATAATAATAAGAGTAATAAGTATAGAAATTGTAGTTGTATCGATCATATAAGCATAATATGGCTAATAATATGAGTTAGATTGATAATAATAGGAGTAATAAGTATAGTAATTATCGTTCTACCGATCATATAAGCATAATATGACTAATAATATGAGTTAGATTGATAAAAATAAGAGTAAAAAGTATAGTAATTGTCGTTCTATCGATCATATAGGTATAATATGGCTAATAATATGAGTTAGATTGATAATAATAAGAGTAATGAGTATAGTAATTGTCGTTCTATCGATCATATAAGCATAATATGGCTAATAATATCAGTCAGATTAATAATAGTAAGAGAAATAAGTATAGTAATTGTCGTTCTATCGATCATATCTGCATAATATGGTTAATAATATGATTTAGATTGATAATAATAAGAGTAAAAAGTATATTAATTGTCGTTCTATCGATCATATAAGCATAATATGGCGAATAATATGAGTTAGATTGATAATAATAGGAGTAATAAGTATAGTAATTATCGTTCTACCGATTATATAAGCATAATATGGCTAATAATATGAGTTATTTTGATAATAATAAGAGTAATAAGTATAGTAATTGTCGTTCTATCGATCATAATTGCATAATATGGTTAATAGTATGAGTTTGATTGATAACAGTGAGTGTAATAAGTAGAGTAATTTTCGTTCTATCGACCATATAAGCATAATATGGCTAATAATATGAGTTAGATTGATAATAATAAGAGTAATAAGTATAGAAATTGTAGTTCTATCGATCATATAAGCATAATATGGCTAATAATATGAGTTAGATTGTTAATAATAGGCGTAATAAGTATAGTAATTATCGTTCTACCGATCATATAAGCATAATATGACTAATAATATGAGTTAGATTGATAATAATAAGACTAATAAGTATAGTAATTGTCGTTCTATCGATCATACAAGCATAGTATGGCTCATAATATGTGTTAGATTGATAATAATAAGAGTAATAAGTATAGTAATTGTCGTTCTATCGATCATACAAGCATAGTATGGCTCATAATATGTGTTAGATTGATAATAATAAGAGTAATAAGTATAGTAATTGTCGTTCTACAGATCACATAAGCATAATATGGCTAATAATATGAGTTAGATTGATAATCATAAGAGTAATAAGTATAGTAATTGTCGTTCTATCGGCCACATAAGCATAATATGGCTAATAATAGGAGTTAGATTGATAATAATAAGAGTAGTGAGTATAGTAATTGTCGTTCTATCGATCATATAAGCATAATATGGCTAATAATATGAGTTAGATTGATAATAATAAGAGTAATAAGTATAGTAATTGTTGTTCTATCGATCATATAAGCATAATATGGTTAATAATATCAGTTAGATTGATAATAATAAGAGTAGTGAGTATAGTAATTGTCGTTCTATCGATCATATAAGCATAATATGGCTAATAATATGAGTTAGATTGATAATAATAAGAGTAATGAGTATAGTAATTGTCGTTCTATCGATCATATAAGCATAATATGGCTAATAATATTAGTTAGATTGATAATAATAAGAGTAGTGAGTATAGTAATTGTCGTTCTATCGATCATATAAGCATAATATGGCTAATAATATGAGTTAGATTGATAATAATAAGACTAATAAGTATAGTAATTGTCGTTCTATCGATCATATAAGCATAGTATGTCTAATAATATGAGTTAGATTGATAATAATAAGAGTAATAAGTATAGTAATTGTCGTTCTACAGATCACATAAGCATAATATGGCTAATAATATGAGTTAGATTGATAATAATAAGAGTAAAAAGTATAGTAATTGTCGTTCTATCGATCATATAGGTATAATATGGCTAATAATATGAGTTAGATTGATAATAATAAGAGTAATGAGTATAGTAATTATCGTTCTATCGATCATATAAGCATAATATGGCTAATAATATGGGTTGGATTGATAATAATAAGACTAATAAGTATAGTAATTGTTGTTCTATCGATCATATAAGCATAATATGGTTAATAATATGAGTTAGATTGATAATAATAAGAGTAATAAGTATAGTAATTGTCGTTCTATCGATCATATAAGCATAATATGGCTAATAATATGAGTTAGATTGATAATAATAAGAGTAACGAGTATAGTAATTATCGTTCTATCGATCATATAAGCATAATATGGCTAATAATATCAGTCAGATTGATAATAATAAGAGTAATAAGTATAGTAATTGTCGTTCTATCGATCATATCTGCTTAATATGGTTAATAATATGAGTGAGATTGATAATAATAAGAGTAATAAGTATAGTAATTGTCGTTCTATCGATCATATAAGCATAATATGGCTAATAATATGAGTTAGATTGATAATAATAAGACCAATAAGTATAGTAATTGTCGTTCTATCGATCATATAAGCATAGTATGGCTAATAATATGAGTTAGATTGATAATAATAAGAGTAATAAGTATAGTAATTGTCGTTCTATCGATCACATAAGCACAATATGGCTAATAATAGGAGTTAGATTGATAATAATAAGAGTAGTGAGTATAGTAATTGTCGTTCTATCGATCATATAAGCATAATATGGCTAATAATATCAGTTAGATTGATAATAATAAGAGTAATGAGTATAGTAATTGTCGTTCTATCGATCATATCTGCATAATATGGTTAATAATATGAGTTAGATTGATAATAATAAGAGTAAAAAGTATATTAATTGTCGTGCTATCGATCATATAAGCATAATATGGCTAATAATATGGGTTGGATTGATAATAATAAGACTAATAAGTATAGTAATTCTTGTTCTATCGATCATATAAGCATAATATGGTTAATAATATGAGTTAGATTGATAATAATAAGAGCAATAAGTATAGTAATTGTTGTTCTATCGATCATATAAGCATAATATGGCTAATAATATGAGTTAGATTGATAATAATAAGACTAATAAGTATAGTAATTGTCGTTCTATCGATCATATGAGCATAGTATGTCTAATAATATGAGTTAGATTGATAATAATAAGAGTAATAAGTATAGTAATTGTCGTTCTACAGATCACATAAGCATAATATGGCTAATAATATGAGTTAGATTGATAATAATAAGAGTTATGAGTATTGTAATTGTCGTTCTACAGATCACATAAGCATAATATGGCTAATAATATGAGTTTGATTGATAATAATAAGAGTAATGTGTGTAGTAGTTGTTGTTCTATCGATCATATCTGCATAATATGGTTAATAATATGAGTTAGATTGATAATAATAAGAGTAATAGGTATAGTAATTGTAGTTCTATCGATCATATAAGCATAATATGGCGAATAATATGAGTTAGATTGATAATAATAGGAGTAATAAGTATAGTAATTATCGTTCTACCGATTATATAAGCATAATATGACTAATAATATGAGTTAGATTGATAATAATAAGAGTAAAAAGTATAGTAATTGTCGTTCTATCGATCATATAGGTACAATATGGCTAATAATATGAGTTAAAATGATAATAATAAGAGTAATGAGTATAGTAATTGTCGTTCTATCGATCATATCTCCGTAACATGGTTAGTAATATGAGTTAGATTGATAATAGTGAGTGTAATAAGTTTAGTAATTGTCGTCCTATCGATCATATAAGCATAATATGGCTAATAATATGAGTTGGATTAATAATACTAAGAGTAATCAGTATAGTAATTGTCGTTCTATCGGTCATATAAGTATAATATGGCTAATAATATGAGTTAGATTGATAATAATAGGAGTAATAAGTATAGTAATTGTCGTTCTACAGATCACATAAGCATAATATGGCTACTAATATGAGTTAGATTGATAATAATAAGAGTAATGAGTATAGTAATTGATAATAATAAGAGTAATGAGTATAGTAATTGTCGTTCTATCGATCATATAAGCATAATATGGCTAATAATATGAGTTAGGTCGATAATAATAAGAGTAATAAGTATAGTAATTGTCGTTCTATCGATCACATAAGCATAATATGGCTAATAATATGAGTTAGATTGATAATAATAAGAGCAATACGTATAGTAATTGTCGTTCTACCGATCACATAAGCATAATATGGCTATTAATATGAGTTAGATTGATAATCATAAGAGTAATAAGTATAGTAATTGTCGTTCTATCGACCACATAAGCATAATATGGCTAATAATAGGAGTTAGATTGATAATAATAAGAGTAATAAGCATAGTAATTGTCGTTTTATCGATCATATAAGCATAATATGACTAATAATATGACTTAGATTGAAAATAGTGAGTGTAATAAGTATATCAATTGTCGTTCTATCGATCATATAAGCACAATATGGCTAATAATATGAGTTAGATTGATAATAATAAGAGTAATAAGTATAGTAATTGTCGTTCTATCGATCATATCAGCATAATATGGTTAATAATATGAGTTAGATTGATAATAATAAGAGTAATAAGTATAGTAATTGTAGATCTATCGATCATACAAGCATAATGTGGCTAATAATATGAGTTAGATTGATAATAATAAGAGTAATAGGTATAGTAATTATCATTCTACCGATCATATAAGCATAATATGGCTAATAATATGAGTTAGATTGATAATAATAAGAGTAATAAGTATAGTAATTATCGTTCCACCGATCATACGAGCATAATGTGGCTAATAATATGAGATAAATTGATAATAACAAGAGTAATAAGTATAGTAATTATCGTTGTACCGATCATATAAGCATAATATGGCTAATAATATGAGTTAGATTGATAGTAATAAGAGTAAAAAGTATAGTAATTGTCGTTCTATCGATCATATTTGCATAATAAATTTAATAATATGAGTTAGATTGATGATAGTGAGTGTAATAAGTATAGTGATTGTCGTTCTGTCGATCATATAAGCATAATATGGCTAATAATATGAGTTAGATTGATAATAATAAGAGCAATAAGTATAGTAATTGTCGTTCTATCGATCACATAAGCATAATATGGCGAATAATATGAGTTAGATTGATAATCATAAGAGTAATAAGTATAGTAATTGTCGTTCTATCGACCACATAAGCATAATATGGCTAATAATAGGAGTTAGATTGATAATAATAAGAGTAGTGAGTATAGTAATTGTCGTTCTATCGATCATATAAGCATAATATTGCTAATAATATGAGTTAGACTGATAATAATAAGAGTAATAAGTATAGAAATTGTAGTCCTATCGATCATATAAGCATAATATGGCTAATAATATGAGTTAGATTGATAATAATAGGAGTAATAAGTATAGTAATTATCGTTCTACCGATCATATAAGCATAATATGGCTAATAATATGAGTTAGATTAATAAGAATAAGAGTAAAAAGTATAGTAATTGTCGTTCTATCGATCATATAAGCATAATATGGCTAATAATATGAGTTAGATTGATAATAATAAGAGTAATAAGTATAGTAATTGTCGTTCTACAGATCACATAAGCATAATATGGCTAATAATATGAGTTAGATTGATATTCATAAGAGTAATAAGTATAATAATTGTCGTTCTATCGACAACATAAGCATAATATGGCTAATAATAGGAGTTAGATTGATAATAATAAGAGTAGTGAGTATAGTAATTGTCGTTCTATCGATCATATAAGCATAATATGGCTAATAATATGAGTTAGATTGATAATAATAGGAGTAATAAGTATAGTAATTATCGTTCTACCGATCATATAAGCATAATATGACTAATAATATGAGTTAGATTGATAAAAATAAGAGTAAAAAGTATAGTAATTGTCGTTCTATCGAACATATAGGTATAATATGGCTAATAATATGAGTTAGATTGATAATAATAAGAGTAATGAGTATAGTAATTGTCGTTCTATCGATCATATAAGCATAATATGGCTAATAATATCAGTCAGATTGATAATAGTAAGAGAAATAAGTATAGTAATTGTCGTTCTATCGATCATATCTGCATAATATGGTTAATAATATGATTTAGATTGATAATAATAAGAGTAAAAAGTATATTAATTGTCGTTCTATCGATCATATAAGCATAATATGGCGAATAATATGAGTTAGATTGATAATAATAGGAGTAATAAGTATAGTAATTATCGTTCTACCGATTATATAAGCATAATATGGCTAATAATATGAGTTATTTTGATAATAATAAGAGTAATAAGTATAGTAATTGTCGTTCTATCGATCATAATTGCATAATATGGTTAATAGTATGAGTTAGATTGATAACAGTGAGTGTAATAAGTAGAGTAATTTTCGTTCTATCGACCATATAAGCATAATATGGCTAATAATATGAGTTAGATTGATAATAATAAGAGTAATAAGTATAGAAATTGTAGTTCTATCGATCATATAAGCATAATATGGCTAATAATATGAGTTAGATTGTTAATAATAGGAGTAATAAGTATAGTAATTATCGTTCTACCGATCATATAAGCATAATATGACTAATAATATGAGTTAGATTGATAATAATAAGACTAATAAGTATAGTAATTGTCGTTCTATCGATCATACAAGCATAGTATGGCTCATAATATGTGTTAGATTGATAATAATAAGAGTAATAAGTATAGTAATTGTCGTTCTATCGATCATACAAGCATAGTATGGCTCATAATATGTGTTAGATTGATAATAATAAGAGTAATAAGTATAGTAATTGTCGTTCTACAGATCACATAAGCATAATATGGCTAATAATATGAGTTAGATTGATAATCATAAGAGTAATAAGTATAGTAATTGTCGTTCTATCGGCCACATAAGCATAATATGGCTAATAATAGGAGTTAGATTGATAATAATAAGAGTAGTGAGTATAGTAATTGTCGTTCTATCGATCATATAAGCATAATATGGCTAATAATATGAGTTAGATTGATAATAATAAGAGTAATAAGTATAGTAATTGTTGTTCTATCGATCATATAAGCATAATATGGTTAATAATATCAGTTAGATTGATAATAATAAGAGTAATAAGTATAGTAATTGTCGTTCTATCGATCATATAAGCATAATATGGCTAATAATATGAGTTAGATTGATAATAATAAGACTAATAAGTATAGTAATTGTCGTTCTATCGATCATATAAGCATAGTATGTCTAATAATATGAGTTAGATTGATAATAATAAGAGTAATAAGTATAGTAATTGTCGTTCTACAGATCACATAAGCATAATATGGCTAATAATATGAGTTAGATTGATAATAATAAGAGTTATGAGTATTGTAATTGTCGTTCTACAGATCACATAAGCATAATATGGCTAATAATATGATTTTGATTGATAATAATAAGAGTAGTGTGTATAGTAGTTGTTGTTCTATCGATCATATCTGCATAATATGGTTAATAATATGAGTTAGATTGATAATAATAAGAGTAATAAGTATAGTAATTGTAGTTCTATCGATCATATAAGCATTATATGGCGAATAATATGAGTTAGATTGATAATCATAAGAGTAATAAGTATAGTAATTGTCGTTCTATCGACCACATAAGCATAATATGGCTAATAATAGGAGTTAGATTGATAATAATAAGAGTAGTGAGTATAGTAATTGTCGTTCTATCGATCATATAAGCATAATATGGCTAATAATATGAGTTAGATTGATAATAATAAGAGTAATAAGTATAGAAATTGTAGTTCTATCGATCATATAAGCATAATATGGCTAATAATATGAGTTAGATTGATAATAATAGGAGTAATAAGTATAGTAATTATCGTTCTACCGATCATATAAGCATAATATGACTAATAATATGAGTTAGATTGATAACAATAAGAGTAAAAAGTATAGTAATTGTCGTTCTATCGATCATATAGGTATAATATGGCTAATAATAGGAGTTAGATTGATAATAATAAGAGTAGTGAGTATAGTAATTGTCGTTCTATCGATCATATAAGCATAATATGGCTAATAATATGAGTTAGATTGATAATAATAAGAGTAATAAGTATAGAAATTGTAGTTCTATCGATCATATAAGCATAATATGGCTAATAATATGAGTTAGATTGATAATAATAGGAGTAATAAGTATAGTAATTATCGTTCTACCGATCATATAAGCATAATATGACTAATAATATGAGTTAGATTGATAACAATAAGAGTAAAAAGTATAGTAATTGTCGTTCTATCGATCATATAGGTATAATATGGCTAATAATATGAGTTAGATTGATAATAATAAGAGTAATGTGTATAGCAATTGTCGTTCTATCGATCATATAAGCATAATATGGCTAATAATATCAGTCAGATTGATAATAGTAAGAGTAATAAGTATAGTAATTGTCGTTCTATCGATCATATCTGCATAATATGGTTAATAATATGAGTTAGATTGATAATAATAAGAGTAAAAAGTATATTAATTGTCGTTCTATCGATCATATAAGCATAATATGGCTAATAATATGGGTTGGATTGCTAATAATAAGACTAATAAGTATAGTAATTGTTGTTCTATCGATCATATAAGCATAGTATGTCTAATAATATGAGTTAGATTGATAATAATAAGAGTAATAAGTATAGTAATTGTCGTTCTACAGATCACATAAGCATAATATGGCTAATAATATGAGTTAGATTGATAATAATAAGAGTTATGAGTATTGTAATTGTCGTTCTACAGATCACATAATCATAATATGGCAAATAATATGATTTTGATTGATAATAATAAGAGTAATGTGTATAGTAGTTGTTGTTCTATCGATCATATCTGCATAATATGGTTAATAATATGAGTTAGATTGATAATAATAAGAGTAATAAGTATAGTAATTGTCGTTCTATCGATCATATAAGCATAATATGGCTAATAATATGAGTTAGATTGATAATAATAAGACTAATAAGTATAGTAATTGTCGTTCTATCGATCATATAAGCATAGTATGTCTAATAATATGAGTTAGATTGATAATAATAAGAGTAGTGAGTATAGTAATTGTCGTTCTATCGATCATATAAGCATAATATTGCTAATAATATGAGTTAGATTGATAATAATAAGAGTAATAAGTATAGAAATTGTAGTTCTATCGATCATATAAGCATAATATGGCTAATAATATGAGTTAGATTGATAATAATAGGAGTAATAAGTATAGTAATTATCGTTCTACCGATCATATAAGCATAATATGACTAATAATATGAGTTAGATTGATAACAATAAGAGTAAAAAGTATAGTAATTGTCGTTCTATCGATCATATAGGTATAATATGGCTAATAATATGAGTTAGATTGATAATAATAAGAGTAATGAGTATAGCAATTGTCGTTCTATCGATCATATAAGCATAATATGGCTAATAATATCAGTCAGATTGATAATAGTAAGAGTAATAAGTTTAGTAATTGTCGTTCTATCGATCATATCTGCATAATATGGTTAATAATATGAGTTAGATTGATAATAATAAGAGTAAAAAGTATATTAATTGTCGTTCTATCGATCATATAAGCATAATATGGCTAATAATATGGGTTGGATTGATAATAATAAGACTAATAAGTATAGTAATTCTTGTTCTATCGATCATATAAGCATAATATGGTTAATAATATGAGTTAGATTGATAATAATAAGAGTAATAAGTATAGTAATTGTCGTTCTATCGATCATATAAGCATAATATGGCTAATAATATGAGTTAGATTGATAATAATAAGAGTAATAAGTATAGAAATTGTAGTTCTATCGATCATATAAGCATAATATGGCTAATAATATGAGTTAGATTGATAATAATAGGAGTAATAAGTATAGTAATTATCGTTCTACCGATCATATAAGCATAATATGACTAATAATATGAGTTAGATTGATAACAATAAGAGTAAAAAGTATAGTAATTGTCGTTCTACAGATCACATAAGCATAATATGGCTAATAATATGAGTTAGATTGATAATAATAGGAGTAATAAGTATAGTAATTGTCGTTCTATCGATCATACAAGCATAGTATGGCTCATAATATGAGTTAGATTGATAATAATAAGAGTAAAAAGTATAGTAATTGTGGTTCTATCGATCATATCTGCATAATATGGTTAATAATATGAGTTAGATTGATAATAATAAGAGTAATAGGTATAGTAATTATCGTTCTACCGATTATATAAGCATAATATGGCGAATAATATGAGTTAGATTGATAATAATAGGAGTAATAAGTATAGTAATTATCGTTCTACCGATTATATAAGCATAATATGACTAATAATATGAGTTAGATTGATAATAATAAGAGTAAAAAGTATAGTAATTGTCGTTCTATCGATCATATAGGTACAATATGGCTAATAATATGAGTTAAAATGATAATAATAAGAGTAATGAGTATAGTAATTGTCGTTCTATCGATCATATCTCCGTAACATGGTTAGTAATATGAGTTAGATTGATAATAGTGAGTGTAATAAGTTTAGTAATTGTCGTCCTATCGATCATATAAGCATAATATGGCTAATAATATGAGTTGGATTAATAATACTAAGAGTAATCAGTATAGTAATTGTCGTTCTATCGGTCATATAAGTATAATATGGCTAATAATATGAGTTAGGTCGATAATAATAAGAGTAATAAGTATAGTAATTGTCGTTTTATCGATCATGTTTGCATAATATAGTTAATAGTATGAGTTAGATTGATAACAGTGAGTGTAATAAGTATAGTAATTGTCGTTCTATCGATCATATAAGCATAATATGGCTAATAATATGAGTTAGGTCGATAATAATAAGAGTAATAAGTATAGTAATTGTCGTTCTGTCGATCATGTTTGCATAATATAGTTAATAGTATGAGTTAGATTGATAAGAGTGAGTGTAATAAGTATAGTAATTGTCGTTCTATCGATCATATAAGCATAATATGGCTAATAATATGAGTTAGGTCGATAATAATAAGAGTAATAAGTATAGTAATTGTCGTTCTATCGATCATGTTTGCATAATATAGTTTATAGTATGAGTTAGATTGATAACAGTGAGTGTAATAAGTATAGTAATTGTCGTTCTATCGATCATATAAGCATAATATGGCTAATAATATGAGTTAGATTGATAATAGTAAGAGTAATGAGTATGGTATTTGTCGTACTATCGATCATATAAGCATAAAATGGTTAATAATATGAGTTAGATTGATAATAATAAGAGTAATAAGCATAGTAATTGTCGTTTTATCGATCATATAAGCATAATATGACTAATAATATGACTTAGATTGAAAATAGTGAGTGTAATAAGTATATCAATTGTCGTTCTATCGATCATATAAGCATAATATGGCGAATAATATGAGTTAGATTGATAATAATGGGAGTAATAAGTATAGTAATTATCGTTCTACCGATTAGATAAGCATAATGTGGCTAATAATATGAGTTATTTTGATAATAATAAGAGTAATAAGTATAGTAATTGTCGTTCTATCGATCATAATTGCAGAATATGGTTAATAGTATGAGTTAGATTGATAACAGTGAGTGTAATAAGTATAGTAATTTTCGTTCTATCGACCATATAAGCATAATATGGCTAATAATATGAGTTAGATTGATAATAATAAGAGTAATAAGTATAGAAATTGTAGTTCTATCGATCATATAAGCATAATATGGCTAATAATATGAGTTAGATTGATAATAATAGGAGTAATAAGTATAGTAATTATCGTTCTACCGATCATATAGGCATAATATGACTAATAATATGAGTTAGATTGATAACAATAAGAGTAAAAAGTATAGTAATTGCCGTTCTATCGATCATATAGGTATAATATGGCTAATAATATGAGTTAGATTGATAATAATAAGAGTAATGAGTATAGCAATTGTCGTTCTATCGATCATATAAGCATAATATGGCTAATAATATCAGTCAGATTGATAATAGTAAGAGTAATAAGTATAGTAATTGTCGTTCTATCGATCATATCTGCATAATATGGTTAATAATATGAGTTAGATTGATAATAATAAGAGTAAAAAGTATATTAATTGTCGTGCTATCGATCATATAAGCATAATATGGCTAATAATATGGGTTGGATTGATAATAATAAGACTAATAAGTATAGTAATTGTTGTTCTATCGATCATATAAGCATAATATGGTTAATAATATGAGTTAGATTGATAATAATAAGAGTAATAAGTATAGTAATTGTCGTTCTATCGATCATATAAGCATAATATGGCTAATAATATGAGTTAGATTGATAACAATAAGACTAATAAGTATAGTAATTGTCGTTCTATCGATCATATGAGCATAGTATGTCTAATAATATGAGTTAGATTGATAATAATAAGAGTAATTAGTATAGTAATTGTCGTTCTACAGATCACATAAGCATAATATGGCTAATAATATGAGTTAGATTGATAATAATAAGAGTTATGAGTATTGTAATTGTCGTTCTACAGATCACATAAGCATAATATGGCTAATAATATGAGTTTGATTGATAATAATAAGAGTAATGTGTATAGTAGTTGTTGTTCTATCGATCATATCTGCATAATATGGTTAATAATATGAGTTAGATTGATAATAATAAGAGTAATAGGTATAGTAATTGTAGTTCTATCGATCATATAAGCATAATATGGCGAATAATAGGAGTTAGATTGATAATAATAGGAGTAAT
Organism: Megachile rotundata; assembly: GCF_050947335.1. Taxonomy (NCBI): domain Eukaryota; kingdom Metazoa; phylum Arthropoda; class Insecta; order Hymenoptera; family Megachilidae; genus Megachile; species Megachile rotundata. The sequence continues at coordinate 52,930 of NW_027473422.1, forward strand.
AAGTATAGTAATTATCGTTCTACCGATTATATAAGCATAATATGACTAATAATATGAGTTAGATTGATAATAATAAGAGTAAAAAGTATAGTAATTGTCGTTCTATCGATCATATAAGCATAATATGGCTAATAATATGAGTTAGATTGATAATAATAAGACTAATAAGTATAGTAATTGTCGTTCTATCGATCATATGAGCATAGTATGTCTAATAATATGAGTTAGATTGATAATAATAAGAGTAATAAGTATAGTAATTGTCGTTCTACAGATCACATAAGCATAATATGGCTAATAATATGAGTTAGATTGATAATAATAAGAGTAATAAGTATAGTAATTGTCGTTCTACAGATCACATAAGCATAATATGGCTAATAATATGAGTTAGATTGATAATAATAAGAGTAAAAAGTATAGTAATTGTCGCTCTATCGATCATATAGGTACAATACGGCTAATAATATGAGTTAAAATGATAATAATAAGAGTAATGAGTATAGTAATTGTCGTTCTATCGATCATATCTCCGTAACATGGTTAGTAATATGAGTTAGATTGATAATAGTGAGTGTAATAAGTTTAGTAATTGTCGTCCTATCGATCATATAAGCATAATATGGCTAATAATATGAGTTGGATTAATAATACTAAGAGTAATCAGTATAGTAATTGTCGTTCTATCGGTCATATAAGTATAATATGGCTAATAATATGAGTTAGGTCGATAATAATAAGAGTAATAAGTATAGTAATTGTCGTTCTATCGATCATGTTTGCATAATATAGTTAATAGTATGAGTTAGATTGATAACAGTGAGTGTAATAAGTATAGTAATTGTCGTTCTATCGATCATATAAGCATAATATGGCTAATAATATGAGTTAGGTCGATAATGATAAGAGTAATAAGTATAGTAATTGTCGTTCTATCGATCATGTTTGCATAATATAGTTAATAGTATGAGTTAGATTGATAACAGTGAGTGTAATAAGTATAGTAATTGTCGTTCTATCGATCATATAAGCATAATATGGCTAATAATATGAGTTAGATTGATAATAGTAAGAGTAATGAGTATGGTAATTGTCGTACTATCGATCATATAAGCATAATATGGTTAATAATATGAGTTAGATTGATAATAATAAGAGTAATAAGCATAGTAATTGTCGTTTTATCGATCATATAAGCATAATATGACTAATAATATGACTTAGATTGAAAATAGTGAGTGTAATAAGTATATCAATTGTCGTTCTATCGATCATATAAGCACAATATGGCTAATAATATGAGTTAGATTGATAATAATAAGAGTAATAAGTATAGTAATTGTCGTTCTATCGATCATATCAGCATAATATGGTTAATAATATGAGTTAGATTGATAATAATAAGAGTAATAAGTATAGTAATTGTAGTTCTATCGATCATACAAGCATAATGTGGCTAATAATATGAGTTAGATTGATAATAATAAGAGTAATAGGTATAGTAATTATCGTTCTACCGATCATATAAGCATAATATGGCTAATAATATGAGTTAGATTGATAATAATAAGAGTAATAAGTATAGTAATTGTCGTTCTATCGATCATATCTGCATAATATGGTTAATAATATGATTTAGATTGATAATAATAAGAGTAAAAAGTATATTAATTGTCGTTCTATCGATCATATAAGCATAATATGGCGAATAATATGAGTTAGATTGATAATAATAGGAGTAATAAGTATAGTAATTATCGTTCTACCGATTATATAAGCATAATATGGCTAATAATATGAGTTATTTTGATAATAATAAGAGTAATAAGTATAGTAATTGTCGTTCTATCGATCATAATTGCAGAATATGGTTAATAGTATGAGTTAGATTGATAACAGTGAGTGTAATAAGTATAGTAATTTTCGTTCTATCGACCATATAAGCATAATATGGCTAATAATATGAGTTAGATTGATAATAATAAGTGTAATAAGTATAGAAATTGTAGTTCTATCGATCATATAAGCATAATATGGCTAATAATATGAGTTAGATTGATAATAATAGGAGTAATAAGTACAGTAATTATCGTTCTACCGATCATATAAGCATAATATGACTAATAATATGAGTTAGATTGATAACAATAAGAGTAAAAAGTATAGTAATTGTCGTTCTATCGATCATATAGGTATAATATGGCTAATAATATGAGTTAGATTGATAATAATAAGAGTAATGAGTATAGCAATTGTCGTTCTATCGATCATATAAGCATAATATGGCTAATAATATCAGTCAGATTGATAATAGTAAGAGTAATAAGTATAGTAATTGTCGTTCTATCGATCATATCTGCATAATATGGTTAATAATATGAGTTAGATTGATAATAATAAGAGTAAAAAGTATATTAATTGTCGTGCTATCGATCATATAAGCATAATATGGCTAATAATATGGGTTGGATTGATAATAATAAGACTAATAAGTATAGTAATTGTTGTTCTATCGATCATATAAGCATAATATGGTTAATAATATGAGTTAGATTGATAATAATAAGAGTAATAAGTATAGCAATTGTCGTTCTATCGATCATATAAGCATAATATGGCTAATAATATGAGTTTGATTGATAATAATAAGAGTAATGTGTATAGTAGTTGTTGTTCTATCGATCATATCTGCATAATATGGTTAATAATATGAGTTAGATTGATAATAATAAGAGTAATAGGTATAGTAATTGTAGTTCTATCGACCATATAAGCATAATATGGCTAATAATATGAGTTAGATTAATAAGAATAAGAGTAAAAAGTATAGTAATTGTCGTTCTATCGATCATATAAGCATAATATGGCTAATAATATGAGTTAGATTGATAATAATAAGAGTAATAAGTATAGTAATTGTCGTTCTACAGATCACATAAGCATAATATGGCTAATAATATGAGTTAGATTGATAATAATAAGACTAATAAGTATAGTAATTGTCGTCCTATCGATCATACAAGCATAGTATGGCTCATAATATGTGTTAGATTGATAATAATAAGAGTAATAAGTATAGTAATTGTCGTTCTACAGATCACATAAGCATAATATGGCTAATAATATGAGTTAGATTGATAATCATAAGAGTAATAAGTATAGTAGTTGTTCTATCGGCCACATAAGCATAATATGGCTAATAATAGGAGTTAGATTGATAATAATAAGAGTAGTGAGTATAGTAATTGTCGTTCTATCGATCATATAAACATAATATGGCTAATAATATGAGTTAGATTGATAATAATAAGAGTAATAAGTATAGAAATTGTAGTTCTATCGATCATATAAGCATAATATGGCTAATAATATGAGTTAGATTGATAATAATAGGAGTAATAAGTATAGTAATTATCCTTCTACCGATCATATAAGCTTAATATGACTAATAATATGAGTTAGATTGATAAAAATAAGAGTAAAAAGTATAGTAATTGTCGTTCTATCAATCATATAGGTATAATATGGCTAATAATATGAGTTAGATTGATAATAATAAGAGTAATGAGTTTAGTAATTGTCGTTCTATCGATCATATAAGCATAATATGGCTAATAATATCAGTCAGATTGATAATAGTAAGAGTAATAAGTATAGTAATTGTCGTTCTATCGATCATATCTGCATAATATGGTTAATAATATGAGTTTGATTGATAATAATAAGAGTAATGTGTATAGTAGTTGTTGTTCTATCGATCATATCTGCATAATATGGTTAATAATATGAGTTAGATTGATAATAATAAGAGTAATAAGTATAGTAATTGTCGTTCTATCGACCACATAAGCATAATATGGCTAATAATAGGAGTTAGATTGATAATAATAAGAGTAGTGAGTATAGTAATTGTCGTTCTATCGATCATATAAGCATAATATGGCTAATAATATGAGTTAGATTGATAATAATAAGAGTAATAAGTATAGAAATTGTAGTTCTATCGATCATATAAGCATAATATGGCTAATAATATGAGTTAGATTGATAATAATAGGAGTAATAAGTATAGTAATTATCGTTCTACCGATCATATAAGCATAATATGACTAATAATATGAGTTAGATTGATAATAATAAGAGTAAAAAGTATAGTAATTGTCGTTCTATCGATCATATAAGCATAATATGGCTAATAATATGAGTTAGATTGATAATAATAAGAGTAATAAGTATAGTAATTGTCGTTCTACAGATCACATAAGCATAATATGACTAATAATATGAGTTAGATTGATAATAATAAGACTAATAAGTATAGTAATTGTCGTTCTATCGATCATACAAGCATAGTATGGCTCATAACATGTGTTAGATTGATAATAATAAGAGTAATAAGTATAGTAATTGTCGTTCTACAGATCACATAAGCATAATATGGCTAATAATATGAGTTAGATTGATAATCATAAGAGTAATAAGTATAGTAATTGTCGTTCTATCGACCACATAAGCATAATATGGCTAATAATAGGAGTTAGATTGATAATAATAAGAGTAGTGAGTATAGTAATTGTCGTTCTATCGATCATATAAGCATAATATGACTAATAATATGAGTTAGATTGTTAATAATAAGAGTAATAAGTATAGAAATTGTAGTTCTATCGATCATATAAGCATAATAAGGCTAATAATATGAGTTAGATTGATAATAATAGGAGTAATATGTATAGTAATTATCGTTCTATCGATCATATAGGTACAATATGGCTAATAATATGAGTTAAAATGATGATAATAAGAGTAATGAGTATAGTAATTGTCGTTCTATCGATCATATAAGCATAATATGGCTAATAATATGAGTTAGATTAATAAGAATAAGAGTAAAAAGTATAGTAATTGTCGTTCTATCGATCATGTAAGCATAATATGGCTAATAATATGAGTTAGATTGATAATAATAAGAGTAAAAAGTATAGTAATTGTCGTTCTATCGATCATATAGGTATAATATGGCTAATAATATGAGTTAGATTGATAATAATAAGAGTAATGAGTATAGTAATTGTCGTTCTATCGATCATATAAGCATAATATGGCTAATAATATCAGTCAGATTGATAATAGTAAGAGTAATAAGTATAGTAATTGTCGTTCTATCGATCATATCTGCATAATATGGTTAATAATATGAGTTTGATTGATAATAATAAGAGTAATGTGTATAGTAGTTGTTGTTCTATCGATCATATCTGCATAATATGGTTAATAATATGAGTTAGATTGATAATAATAAGAGTAATAAGTATAGTAATTGTCGTTCTATCGACCACATAAGCATAATATGGCTAATAATAGGAGTTAGATTGATAATAATAAGAGTAGTGAGTATAGTAATTGTCGTTCTATCGATCATATAAGCATAATATGGCTAATAATATGAGTTAGATTGATAATAATAAGAGTAATAAGTATAGAAATTGTAGTTCTATCGATCATATAAGCATAATATGGCTAATAATATGAGTTAGATTGATAATAATAGGAGTAATAAGTATAGTAATTATCGTTCTACCGATCATATAAGCATAATATGACTAATAATATGAGTTAGATTGATAATAATAAGAGTAAAAAGTATAGTAATTGTCGTTCTATCGATCATATAAGCATAATATGGCTAATAATATGAGTTAGATTGATAATAATAAGAGTAATAAGTATAGTAATTGTCGTTCTACAGATCACATAAGCATAATATGACTAATAATATGAGTTAGATTGATAATAATAAGACTAATAAGTATAGTAATTGTCGTTCTATCGATCATACAAGCATAGTATGGCTCATAACATGTGTTAGATTGATAATAATAAGAGTAATAAGTATAGTAATTGTCGTTCTACAGATCACATAAGCATAATATGGCTAATAATATGAGTTAGATTGATAATCATAAGAGTAATAAGTATAGTAATTGTCGTTCTATCGACCACATAAGCATAATATGGCTAATAATAGGAGTTAGATTGATAATAATAAGAGTAGTGAGTATAGTAATTGTCGTTCTATCGATCATATAAGCATAATATGACTAATAATATGAGTTAGATTGTTAATAATAAGAGTAATAAGTATAGAAATTGTAGTTCTATCGATCATATAAGCATAATAAGGCTAATAATATGAGTTAGATTGATAATAATAGGAGTAATATGTATAGTAATTATCGTTCTATCGATCATATAGGTACAATATGGCTAATAATATGAGTTAAAATGATGATAATAAGAGTAATGAGTATAGTAATTGTCGTTCTATCGATCATATAAGCATAATATGGCTAATAATATGAGTTAGATTAATAAGAATAAGAGTAAAAAGTATAGTAATTGTCGTTCTATCGATCATGTAAGCATAATATGGCTAATAATATGAGTTAGAATGATAATAATAAGAGTAAAAAGTATAGTAATTGTCGTTCTATCGATCATATAGGTATAATATGGCTAATAATATGAGTTAGATTGATAATAATAAGAGTAATGAGTATAGTAATTGTCGTTCTATCGATCATATAAGCATAATATGGCTAATAATATCAGTCAGATTGATAATAGTAAGAGTAATAAGTATAGTAATTGTCGTTCTATCGATCATATCTGCATAATATGGTTAATAATATGATTTAGATTGATAATAATAAGAGTAAAAAGTATATTAATTGTCGTTCTATCGATCATATAAGCATAATATGGCGAATAATATGAGTTAGATTGATAATAATAGGAGTAATAAGTATAGTAATTATCGTTCTACCGATTATATAAGCATAATATGGCTAATAATATGAGTTATTTTGATAATAATAAGAGTAATAAGTATAGTAATTGTCGTTCTATCGATTATAATTGCATAATATGGTTAATAGTATGAGTTAGATTGATAACAGTGAGTGTAATAAGTATAGTAATTTTCGTTCTATCGACCATATAAGCATAATATGGCTAATAATATGAGTTAGATTGATAATAATAAGAGTAATAAGTATAGAAATTGTAGTTCTATCGATCATATAAGCATAATATGGCTAATAATATGAGTTAGATTGATAATAATAGGAGTAATAAGTATAGTTATTATCGTTCTACCGATCATATAAGCATAATATGACTAATAATATGAGTTAGATTGATAAAAATAAGAGTAAAAAGTATAGTAATTGTCGTTCTATCGATCATATAGTTATAATATGGCTAATAATATGAGTTAGATTGATAATAATAAGAGTAATGAGTATAGCAATTGTCGTTCTATCGATCATATAAGCATAATATGGCTAATAATATCAGTCAGATTGATAATAGTAAGAGTAATAAGTATAGTAATTGTCGTTCTATCGATCATATCTGCATGATATGGTTAATAATATGAGTTAGATTGATAATAATAAGAGTAAAAAGTATATTAATTGTCGTGCTATCGATCATATAAGCATAATATGGCTAATAATATTTGTTGGATTGATAATAATAAGACTAATAAGTATAGTAATTGTTGTTCTATCGATCATATAAGCATAATATGGTTAATAATATGAGTTAGATTGATAACAATAAGACTAATAAGTATAGTAATTGTCGTTCTATCGATCAAATGAGCATAGTATGTCTAATAATATGAGCTAGATTGATAATAATAAGAGTAATAAGTATAGTAATTGTCGTTCTACAGATCACATAAGCATAATATGGCTAATAATATGAGTTAGATTGATAATAATAAGAGTTATGAGTATTGTAATTGTCGTTCTACAGATCACATAAGCATAATATGGCTAATAATATGAGTTTGATTGATAATAATAAGAGTAATGTGTATAGTAGTTGTTGTTCTATCGATCGTATCTGCATAATATGGTTAATAATATGAGTTAGATTGATAATAATAAGAGTAATAGGTATAGTAATTGTAGTTCTATCGATCATATAAGCATAATATGGCGAATAATATGAGTTAGATTGATAATAATAGGAGTAATAAGTATAGTAATTATCGTTCTACCGATTATATAAGCATAATATGACTAATAATATGAGTTAGATTGATAATAATAAGAGTAAAAAGTATAGTAATTGTCGTTCTATCGATCATATAGGTACAATATGGCTAATAATATGAGTTAAAATGATAATAATAAGAGTAATGAGTATAGTAATTGTCGTTCTATCGATCATATCTCCGTAACATGGTTAGTAATATGAGTTAGATTGATAATAGTGAGTGTAATAAGTTTAGTAATTGTCGTCCTATCGATCATATAAGCATAATATGGCTAATAATAAGAGTTGGATTAATAATACTAAGAGTAATCCGTATAGTAATTGTCGTTCTATCGGTCATATAAGTATAATATGGCTAATAATATGAGTTAGGTCGATAATAATAAGAGTAATAAGTATAGTAATTGTCGTTCTATCGATCATGTTTGCATAATATAGTTAATAGTATGAGTTAGATTGATAACAGTGAGTGTAATAAGTATAGTAATTGTCGTTCTATCGATCATATAAGCATAATATGGCTAATAATATGAGTTAGGTCGATAATAATAAGAGTAATAAGTATAGTAATTGTCGTTCTATCGATCATGTTTGCATAATATAGTTAATAGTATGAGTTAGATTGATAACAGTGAGTGTAATGAGTATAGCAATTGTCGTTCTATCGATCATATAAGCATAATATGGCTAATAATATCAGTCAGATTGATAATAGTAAGAGTAATAAGTATAGTAATTGTCGTTCTATCGATCATATCTGCATAATATGGTTAATAATATGAGTTAGATTGATAATAATAAGAGTAAAAAGTATATTAATTGTCGTGCTATCGATCATATAAGCATAATATGGCTAATAATATGGGTTGGATTGATAATAATAAGACTAATAAGTATAGTAATTGTTGTTCTATCGATCATATAAGCATAATATGGTTAATAATATGAGTTAGATTGATAATAATAAGAGTAATAAGTATAGTAATTGTCGTTCTATCGATCATATAAGCATAATATGGCTAATAATATAAGTTAGATTGATAACAATAAGACTAATAAGTATAGTAATTGTCGTTCTATCGATCATATGAGCATAGTATGTCTAATAATATGAGTTAGATTGATAATAATAAGAGTAATAAGTATAGTAATTGTCGTTCTACAGATCACATAAGCATAATATGGCTAATAATATGAGTTAGATTGATAATAATAAGAGTTATGAGTATTGTAATTGTCGTTCTACAGATCACATAAGCATAATATGGCTAATAATATGAGTTTGATTGATAATAATAAGAGTAATGTGTATAGTAGTTGTTGTTCTATCGATCATATCTGCATAATATGGTTAATAATATGAGTTAGATTGATAATAATAAGAGTAATAGGTATAGTAATTGTAGTTCTATCGATCATATAAGCATAATATGGCGAATAATATGAGTTAGATTGATAATAATAGGAGTAATAAGTATAGTAATTATCGTTCTACCGATTATATAAGCATAATATGACTAATAATATGAGTTAGATTGATAATAATAAGAGTAAAAAGTATAGTAATTGTCGTTCTATCGATCATATAGGTACAATATGGCTAATAATATGAGTTAAAATGATAATAATAAGAGTAATGAGTATAGTAATTGTCGTTCTATCGATCATATCTCCGTAACATGGTTAGTAATATGAGTTAGATTGATAATAGTGAGTGTAATAAGTTTAGTAATTGTCGTCCTATCGATCATATAAGCATAATATGGCTAATAATATGAGTTGGATTAATAATACTAAGAGTAATCAGTATAGTAATTGTCGTTCTATCGGTCATATAAGTATAATATGGCTAATAATATGAGTTAGGTCGATAATAATAAGAGTAATAAGTATAGTAATTGTCGTTTTATCGATCATGTATGCATAATATAGTTAATAGTATGAGTTAGATTGATAACAGTGAGTGTAATAAGTATAGTAATTGTCGTTCTATCGATCATATAAGCATAATATGGCTAATAATATGAGTTAGGTCGATAATAATAAGAGTAATAAGTATAGTAATTGTCGTTCTATCGATCATGTTTGCATAATATAGTTAATAGTATGAGTTAGATTGATAAGAGTGAGTGTAATAAGTATAGTAATTGTCGTTCTATCGATCATATAAGCATAATATGGCTAATAATATGAGTTAGGTCGATAATAATAAGAGTAATAAGTATAGTAATTGTCGTTCTAGCGATCATGTTTGCATAATATAGTTTATAGTATGAGTTAGATTGATAACAGTGAGTGTAATAAGTATAGTAATTGTCGTTCTATCGATCATATAAGCATAATATGGCTAATAATATGAGTTAGATTGATAATAGTAAGAGTAATGAGTATGGTATTTGTCGTACTATCGATCATATAAGCATAATATGGTTAATAATATGAGTTAGATTGATAATAATAAGAGTAATAAGCATAGTAATTGTCGTTTTATCGATCATATAAGCATAATATGACTAATAATATGACTTAGATTGAAAATAGTGAGTGTAATAAGTATATCAATTGTCGTTCTATCGATCATATAAGCACAATATGGCTAATAATATGAGTTAGATTGATAATAATAAGAGTAATAAGTATAGTAATTGTCGTTCTATAGATCATATTAGCATAATATGGTTAATAATATGAGATAGATTGATAATAATAAGAGTAATAAGTATAGTAATTGTAGTTCTATCGATCATACAAGCATAATGTGGCTAATAATATGAGTTATTTTGATAATAATAAGAGTAATAAGTATAGTAATTGTCGTTCTATCGATCATAATTGCAGAATATGGTTAATAGTATGAGTTAGATTGATAACAGTGAGTGTAATAAGTATAGTAATTTTCGTTCTATCGACCATATAAGCATAATATGGCTAATAATATGAGTTAGATTGATAATAATAAGAGTAATAAGTATAGAAATTGTAGTTCTATCGATCATATAAGCATAATATGGCTAATAATATGAGTTAGATTGATAATAATAGGAGTAATAAGTATAGTAATTATCGTTCTACCGATCATATAGGCATAATATGACTAATAATATGAGTTAGATTGATGACAATAAGAGTAAAAAGTATAGTAATTGTCGTTCTATCGATCATATAGGTATAATATGGCTAATAATATGAGTTAGATTGATAATAATAAGAGTAATGAGTATAGCAATTGTCGTTCTATCGATCATATAAGCATAATATGGCTAATAATATCAGTCAGATTGATAATAGTAAGAGTAATAAGTATAGTAATTGTCGTTCTATCGATCATATCTGCATAATATGGTTAATAATATGAGTTAGATTGATAATAATAAGAGTAAAAAGTATATTAATTGTCGTGCTATCGATCATATAAGCATAATATGGCTAATAATATGGGTTGGATTGATAATAATAAGACTAATAAGTATAGTAATTGTTGTTCTATCGATCATATAAGCATAATATGGTTAATAATATGAGTTAGATTGATAACAATAAGAGTAATAAGTATAGTAATTGTCGTTCTATCGATCATATAAGCATAATATGGCTAATAATATGAGTTAGATTGATAACAATAAGACTAATAAGTATAGTAATTGTCGTTCTATCGATCATATGAGCATAGTATGTCTAATAATATGAGTTAGATTGATAATAATAAGAGTAATAAGTATAGTAATTGTCGTTCTACAGATCACATAAGCATAATATGGCTAATAATATGAGTTAGATTGATAATAATAAGAGTTATGAGTATTGTAATTGTCGTTCTACAGATCACATAAGCATAATATGGCTAATAATATGAGTTTGATTGATAATAATAAGAGTAATGTGTATAGTAGTTGTTGTTCTATCGATCATATCTGCATAATATGGTTAATAATATGAGTTAGATTGATAATAATAAGAGTAATAGGTATAGTAATTGTAGTTCTATCGATCATATAAGCATAATATGGCGAATAATAGGAGTTAGATTGATAATAATAGGAGTAATAAGTATAGTAATTATCGTTCTACCGATTATATAAGCATAATATGACTAATAATATGAGTTAGATTGATAATAATAAGAGTAAAAAGTATAGTAATTGTCGTTCTATCGATCATATAAGCATAATATGGCTAATAATATGAGTTAGATTGATAATAATAAGACTAATAAGTATAGTAATTGTCGTTCTATCGATCATATGAGCATAGTGTGTCTAATAATATGAGTTAGATTGATAATAATAAGAGTAATAAGTATAGTAATTGTCGTTCTACAGATCACATAAGCATAATATGGCTAATAATATGAGTTAGATTGATAATAATAAGAGTAATAAGTATAGTAATTGTCGTTCTACAGATCACATAAGCATAATATGGCTAATAATATGAGTTAGATTGATAATAATAAGAGTAAAAAGTATAGTAATTGTCGCTCTATCGATCATATAGGTACAATACGGCTAATAATATGAGTTAAAATGATAATAATAAGAGTAATGAGTATAGTAATTGTCGTTCTATCGATCATATCTCCGTAACATGGTTAGTAATATGAGTTAGATTGATAATAGTGAGTGTAATAAGTTTAGTAATTGTCGTCCTATCGATCATATAAGCATAATATGGCTAATAATATGAGTTGGATTAATAATACTAAGAGTAATCAGTATAGTAATTGTCGTTCTATCGGTCATATAAGTATAATATGGCTAATAATATGAGTTAGGTCGATAATAATAAGAGTAATAAGTATAGTAATTGTCGTTCTATCGATCATGTTTGCATAATATAGTTAATAGTATGAGTTAGATTGATAACAGTGAGTGTAATAAGTATAGTAATTGTCGTTCTATCGATCATATAAGCATAATATGGCTAATAATATGAGTTAGGTCGATAATGATAAGAGTAATAAGTATAGTAATTGTCGTTCTATCGATCATGTTTGCATAATATAGTTAATAGTATGAGTTAGATTGATAACAGTGAGTGTAATAAGTATAGTAATTGTCGTTCTATCGATCATATAAGCATAATATGGCTAATAATATGAGTTAGGTCGATAATGATAAGAGTAATAAGTATAGTAATTGTCGTTCTATCGATCATATCAGCATAATATGGTTAATAATATGAGTTAGATTGATAATAATAAGAGTAATAAGTATAGTAATTGTAGTTCTATCGATCATACAAGCGTAATGTGGCTAATAATATGAGTTAGATTGATAATAATAAGAGTAATAGGTATAGTAATTATCGTTCTACCGATCATATAAGCATAATATGGCTAATAATATGAGTTAGATTGATAATAATAAGAGTAATAAGTATAGTAATTGTCGTTCTATCGATCATATCTGCATAATATGGTTAATAATATGATTTAGATTGATAATAATAAGAGTAAAAAGTATATTAATTGTCGTTCTATCGATCATATAAGCATAATATGGCGAATAATATGAGTTAGATTGATAATAATAGGAGTAATAAGTATAGTAATTATCGTTCTACCGATTATATAAGCATAATATGGCTAATAATATAAGTTATTTTGATAATAATAAGAGTAATAAGTATAGTAATTGTCGTTCTATCAATCATAATTGCAGAATATGGTTAATAGTATGAGTTAGATTGATAACAGTGAGTGTAATAAGTATAGTAATTTTCGTTCTATCGACCATATAAGCATAATATGGCTAATAATATGAGTTAGATTGATAATAATAAGTGTAATAAGTATAGAAATTGTAGTTCTATCGATCATATAAGCATAATATGGCTAATAATATGAGTTAGATTGATAATAATAGGAGTAATAAGTACAGTAATTATCGTTCTACCGATCATATAAGCATAATATGACTAATAATATGAGTTAGATTGATAACAATAAGAGTAAAAAGTATAGTAATTGTCGTTCTATCGATCATATAGGTATAATATGGCTAATAATATGAGTTAGATTGATAATAATAAGAGTAATGAGTATAGCAATTGTCGTTCTATCGATCATATAAGCATAATATGGCTAATAATATCAGTCAGATTGATAATAGTAAGAGTAATAAGTATAGTAATTGTCGTTCTATCGATCATATCTGCATAATATGGTTAATAATATGAGTTAGATTGATAATAATAAGAGTAAAAAGTATATTAATTGTCGTGCTATCGATCATATAAGCATAATATGGCTAATAATATGGGTTGGATTGATAATAATAAGACTAATAAGTATAGTAATTGTTGTTCTATCGATCATATAAGCATAATATGGTTAATAATATGAGTTAGATTGATAATAATAAGAGTAATAAGTATAGCAATTGTCGTTCTATCGATCATATAAGCATAATATGGCTAATAATATGAGTTTGATTGATAATAATAAGAGTAATGTGTATAGTAGTTGTTGTTCTATCGATCATATCTGCATAATATGGTTAATAATATGAGTTAGATTGATAATAATAAGAGTAATAGGTATAGTAATTGTAGTTCTATCGATCATATAAGCATAATATGGCGAATAATAGGAGTTAGATTGATAATAATAGGAGTAATAAGTATAGTAATTATCGTTCTACCGATTATATAAGCATAATATGACTAATAATATGAGTTAGATTGATAATAATAAGAGTAAAAAGTATAGTAATTGTCGTTCTATCGATCATATAGGTACAATATGGCTAATAATATGAGTTAAAATGATAATAATAAGAGTAATGAGTATAGTAATTGTCGTTCTATCGATCATATCTCCGTAACATGGTTAGTAATATGAGTTAGATTGATAATAGTGAGTGTAATAAGTTTAGTAATTGTCGTCCTATCGATCATATAAGCATAATATGGCTAATAATATGAGTTGGATTAATAATACTAAGAGTAATCAGTATAGTAATTGTCGTTCTATCGGTCATATAAGTATAATATGGCTAATAATATGAGTTAGGTCGATAATAATAAGAGTAATAAGTATAGTAATTGTCGTTTTATCGATCATGTTTGCATAATATAGTTAATAGTATGAGTTAGATTGATAAGAGTGAGTGTAATAAGTATAGTAATTGTCGTTCTATCGATCATATAAGCATAATATGGCTAATAATATGAGTTAGGTTGATAATAATAAGAGTAATAAGTATAGTAATTGTCGTTCTATCGATCATGTTTGCATAATATAGTTAATAGTATGAGTTAGATTGATAACAGTGAGTGTAATAAGTATAGTAATTGTCGTTCTATCGATCATATAAGCATAATATGGCTAATAATATGAGTTAGATTGATAATAGTAAGAGTAATGAGTATGGTATTTGTCGTACTATCGATCATATAAGCATAATATGGTTAATAATATGAGTTAGATTGATAATAATAAGAGTAATAAGCATAGTAATTGTCGTTTTATCGATCATATAAGCATAATATGACTAATAATATGAGTTAGATTGATAACAATAAGAGTAAAAAGTATAGTAATTGGCGTTCTATCGATCATATAGGTATAATATGGCTAATAATATGAGTTAGATTGATAATAATAAGAGTAATGAGTATAGCAATTGTCGTTCTATCGATCATATAAGCATAATATGGCTAATAATATCAGTCAGATTGATAATAGTAAGAGTAATAAGTATAGTAATTGTCGTTCTATCGATCATATCTGCATAATATGGTTAATAATATGAGTTAGATTGATAATAATAAGAGTAAAAAGTATATTAATTGTCGTGCTATCGATCATATAAGCATAATATGGCTAATAATATGGGTTGGATTGATAATAATAAGACTAATAAGTATAGTAATTGTTGTTCTATCGATCATATAAGCATAATATGGTTAATAATATGAGTTAGATTGATAACAATAAGAGTAATAAGTATAGTAATTGTCGTTCTATCGATCATATAAGCATAATATGGCTAATAATATGAGTTAGATTGATAACAATAAGACTAATAAGTATAGTAATTGTCGTTCTATCGATCATATGAGCATAGTATGTCTAATAATATGAGTTAGATTGATAATAATAAGAGTAATAAGTATAGTAATTGTCGTTCTACAGATCACATAAGCATAATATGGCTAATAATATGAGTTAGATTGATAATAATAAGAGTTATGAGTATTGTAATTGTCGTTCTACAGATCACATAAGCATAATATGGCTAATAATATGAGTTTGATTGATAATAATAAGAGTAATGTGTATAGTAGTTGTTGTTCTATCGATCATATCTGCATAATATGGTTAATAATATGAGTTAGATTGATAATAATAAGAGTAATAGGTATAGTAATTGTAGTTCTATCGATCATATAAGCATAATATGGCGAATAATAGGAGTTAGATTGATAATAATAGGAGTAATAAGTATAGTAATTATCGTTCTACCGATTATATAAGCATAATATGACTAATAATATGAGTTACATTGATAATAATAAGAGTAAAAAGTATAGTAATTGTCGTTCTATCGATCATATAAGCATAATATGGCTAATAATATGAGTTAGATTGATAATAATAAGACTAATAAGTATAGTAATTGTCGTTCTATCGATCATATGAGCATAGTGTGTCTAATAATATGAGTTAGATTGATAATAATAAGAGTAATAAGTATAGTAATTGTCGTTCTACAGATCACATAAGCATAATATGGCTAATAATATGAGTTAGATTGATAATAATAAGAGTAATAAGTATAGTAATTGTCGTTCTACAGATCACATAAGCATAATATGGCTAATAATATGAGTTAGATTGATAATAATAAGAGTAAAAAGTATAGTAATTGTCGCTCTATCGATCATATAGGTACAATACGGCTAATAATATGAGTTAAAATGATAATAATAAGAGTAATGAGTATAGTAATTGTCGTTCTATCGATCATATCTCCGTAACATGGTTAGTAATATGAGTTAGATTGATAATAGTGAGTGTAATAAGTTTTGTAATTGTCGTCCTATCGATCATATAAGCATAATATGGCTAATAATATGAGTTGGATTAATAATACTAAGAGTAATCAGTATAGTAATTGTCGTTCTATCGGTCATATAAGTATAATATGGCTAATAATATGAGTTAGGTCGATAATAATAAGAGTAATAAGTATAGTAATTGTCGTTCTATCGATCATGTTTGCATAATATAGTTAATAGTATGAGTTAGATTGATAACAGTGAGTGTAATAAGTATAGTAATTGTCGTTCTATCGATCATATAAGCATAATATGGCTAATAATATGAGTTAGGTCGATAATGATAAGAGTAATAAGTATAGTAATTGTCGTTCTATCGATCATGTTTGCATAATATAGTTAATAGTATGAGTTAGATTGATAACAGTGAGTGTAATAAGTATAGTAATTGTCGTTCTATCGATCATATAAGCATAATATGGCTAATAATATGAGTTAGGTCGATAATGATAAGAGTAATAAGTATAGTAATTGTCGTTCTATCGATCATATCAGCATAATATGGTTAATAATATGAGTTAGATTGATAATAATAAGAGTAATAAGTATAGTAATTGTAGTTCTATCGATCATACAAGCGTAATGTGGCTAATAATATGAGTTAGATTGATAATAATAAGAGTAATAGGTATAGTAATTATCGTTCTACCGATCATATAAGCATAATATGGCTAATAATATGAGTTAGATTGATAATAATAAGAGTAATAAGTATAGTAATTGTCGTTCTATCGATCATATCTGCATAATATGGTTAATAATATGATTTAGATTGATAATAATAAGAGTAAAAAGTATATTAATTGTCGTTCTATCGATCATATAAGCATAATATGGCGAATAATATGAGTTAGATTGATAATAATAGGAGTAATAAGTATAGTAATTATCGTTCTACCGATTATATAAGCATAATATGGCTAATAATATAAGTTATTTTGATAATAATAAGAGTAATAAGTATAGTAATTGTCGTTCTATCAATCATAATTGCAGAATATGGTTAATAGTATGAGTTAGATTGATAACAGTGAGTGTAATAAGTATAGTAATTTTCGTTCTATCGACCATATAAGCATAATATGGCTAATAATATGAGTTAGATTGATAATAATAAGTGTAATAAGTATAGAAATTGTAGTTCTATCGATCATATAAGCATAATATGGCTAATAATATGAGTTAGATTGATAATAATAGGAGTAATAAGTACAGTAATTATCGTTCTACCGATCATATAAGCATAATATGACTAATAATATGAGTTAGATTGATAACAATAAGAGTAAAAAGTATAGTAATTGTCGTTCTATCGATCATATAGGTATAATATGGCTAATAATATGAGTTAGATTGATAATAATAAGAGTAATGAGTATAGCAATTGTCGTTCTATCGATCATATAAGCATAATATGGCTAATAATATCAGTCAGATTGATAATAGTAAGAGTAATAAGTATAGTAATTGTCGTTCTATCGATCATATCTGCATAATACGGTTAATAATATGAGTTAGATTGATAATAATAAGAGTAAAAAGTATATTAATTGTCGTGCTATCGATCATATAAGCATAATATGGCTAATAATATGGGTTGGATTGATAATAATAAGACTAATAAGTATAGTAATTGTTGTTCTATCGATCATATAAGCATAATATGGTTAATAATATGAGTTAGATTGATAATAATAAGAGTAATAAGTATAGCAATTGTCGTTCTATCGATCATATAAGCATAATATGGCTAATAATATGAGTTTGATTGATAATAATAAGAGTAATGTGTATAGTAGTTGTTGTTCTATCGATCATATCTGCATAATATGGTTAATAATATGAGTTAGATTGATAATAATAAGAGTAATAGGTATAGTAATTGTAGTTCTATCGATCATATAAGCATAATATGGCGAATAATAGGAGTTAGATTGATAATAATAGGAGTAATAAGTATAGTAATTATCGTTCTACCGATTATATAAGCATAATATGACTAATAATATGAGTTAGATTGATAATAATAAGAGTAAAAAGTATAGTAATTGTCGTTCTATCGATCATATAGGTACAATATGGCTAATAATATGAGTTAAAATGATAATAATAAGAGTAATGAGTATAGTAATTGTCGTTCTATCGATCATATCTCCGTAACATGGTTAGTAATATGAGTTAGATTGATAATAGTGAGTGTAATAAGTTTAGTAATTGTCGTCCTATCGATCATATAAGCATAATATGGCTAATAATATGAGTTGGATTAATAATACTAAGAGTAATCAGTATAGTAATTGTCGTTCTATCGGTCATATAAGTATAATATGGCTAATAATATGAGTTAGGTCGATAATAATAAGAGTAATAAGTATAGTAATTGTCGTTTTATCGATCATGTTTGCATAATATAGTTAATAGTATGAGTTAGATTGATAAGAGTGAGTGTAATAAGTATAGTAATTGTCGTTCTATCGATCATATAAGCATAATATGGCTAATAATATGAGTTAGGTTGATAATAATAAGAGTAATAAGTATAGTAATTGTCGTTCTATCGATCATGTTTGCATAATATAGTTAATAGTATGAGTTAGATTGATAACAGTGAGTGTAATAAGTATAGTAATTGTCGTTCTATCGATCATATAAGCATAATATGGCTAATAATATGAGTTAGATTGATAATAGTAAGAGTAATGAGTATGGTATTTGTCGTACTATCGATCATATAAGCATAATATGGTTAATAATATGAGTTAGATTGATAATAATAAGAGTAATAAGCATAGTAATTGTCGTTTTATCGATCATATAAGCATAATATGACTAATAATATGAGTTAGATTGATAACAATAAGAGTAAAAAGTATAGTAATTGGCGTTCTATCGATCATATAGGTATAATATGGCTAATAATATGAGTTAGATTGATAATAATAAGAGTAATGAGTATAGCAATTGTCGTTCTATCGATCATATAAGCATAATATGGCTAATAATATCAGTCAGATTGATAATAGTAAGAGTAATAAGTATAGTAATTGTCGTTCTATCGATCATATCTGCATAATATGGTTAATAATATGAGTTAGATTGATAATAATAAGAGTAAAAAGTATATTAATTGTCGTGCTATCGATCATATAAGCATAATATGGCTAATAATATGGGTTGGATTGATAATAATAAGACTAATAAGTATAGTAATTGTTGTTCTATCGATCATATAAGCATAATATGGTTAATAATATGAGTTAGATTGATAACAATAAGAGTAATAAGTATAGTAATTGTCGTTCTATCGATCATATAAGCATAATATGGCTAATAATATGAGTTAGATTGATAACAATAAGACTAATAAGTATAGTAATTGTCGTTCTATCGATCATATGAGCATAGTATGTCTAATAATATGAGTTAGATTGATAATAATAAGAGTAATAAGTATAGTAATTGTCGTTCTACAGATCACATAAGCATAATATGGCTAATAATATGAGTTAGATTGATAATAATAAGAGTTATGAGTATTGTAATTGTCGTTCTACAGATCACATAAGCATAATATGGCTAATAATATGAGTTTGATTGATAATAATAAGAGTAATGTGTATAGTAGTTGTTGTTCTATCGATCATATCTGCATAATATGGTTAATAATATGAGTTAGATTGATAATAATAAGAGTAATAGGTATAGTAATTGTAGTTCTATCGATCATATAAGCATAATATGGCGAATAATAGGAGTTAGATTGATAATAATAGGAGTAATAAGTATAGTAATTATCGTTCTACCGATTATATAAGCATAATATGACTAATAATATGAGTTAGATTGATAATAATAAGAGTAAAAAGTATAGTAATTGTCGTTCTATCGATCATATAAGCATAATATGGCTAATAATATGAGTTAGATTGATAATAATAAGAGTAATAAGTATAGTAATTGTCGTTCTACAGATCACATAAGCATAATATGGCTAATAATATGAGTTAGATTGATAATAATAAGAGTAATAAGTATAGTAATTGTCGTTCTACAGATCACATAAGCATAATATGGCTAATAATATGAGTTAGATTGATAATAATAAGAGTAAAAAGTATAGTAATTGTCGCTCTATCGATCATATAGGTACAATACGGCTAATAATATGAGTTAAAATGATAATAATAAGAGTAATGAGTATAGTAATTGTCGTTCTATCGATCATATCTCCGTAACATGGTTAGTAATATGAGTTAGATTGATAATAGTGAGTGTAATAAGTTTAGTAATTGTCGTCCTATCGATCATATAAGCATAATATGGCTAATAATATGAGTTGGATTAATAATACTAAGAGTAATCAGTATAGTAATTGTCGTTCTATCGGTCATATAAGTATAATATGGCTAATAATATGAGTTAGGTCGATAATAATAAGAGTAATAAGTATAGTAATTGTCGTTCTATCGATCATGTTTGCATAATATAGTTAATAGTATGAGTTAGATTGATAACAGTGAGTGTAATAAGTATAGTAATTGTCGTTCTATCGATCATATAAGCATAATATGGCTAATAATATGAGTTAGGTCGATAATGATAAGAGTAATAAGTATAGTAATTGTCGTTCTATCGATCATGTTTGCATAATATAGTTAATAGTATGAGTTAGATTGATAACAGTGAGTGTAATAAGTATAGTAATTGTCGTTCTATCGATCATATAAGCATAATATGGCTAATAATATGAGTTAGATTGATAATAGTAAGAGCAATGAGTATGGTAATTGTCGTACTATCGATCATATAAGCATAATATGGTTAATAATATGAGTTAGATTGATAATAATAAGAGTAATAAGCATAGTAATTGTCGTTTTATCGATCATATAAGCATAATATGACTAATAATATGACTTAGGTTGAAAATAGTGAGTGTAATAAGTATATCAATTGTCGTTCTATCGATCATATAAGCACAATATGGCTAATAATATGAGTTAGATTGATAATAATAAGAGTAATAAGTATAGTAATTGTCGTTCTATCGATCATATCAGCATAATATGGTTAATAATATGAGTTAGATTGATAATAATAAGAGTAATAAGTATAGTAATTGTAGTTCTATCGATCATACAAGCATAATGTGGCTAATAATATGAGTTAGATTGATAATAATAAGAGTAATAGGTATAGTAATTATCGTTCTACCGATCATATAAGCATAATATGGCTAATAATATGAGTTAGATTGATAATAATAAGAGTAATAAGTATAGTAATTGTCGTTCTATCGATCATATCTGCATAATATGGTTAATAATATGATTTAGATTGATAATAATAAGAGTAAAAAGTATATTAATTGTCGTTCTATCGATCATATAAGCATAATATGGCGAATAATATGAGTTAGATTGATAATAATAGGAGTAATAAGTATAGTAATTATCGTTCTACCGATTATATAAGCATAATATGGCTAATAATATGAGTTATTTTGATAATAATAAGAGTAATAAGTATAGTAATTGTCGTTCTATCGATCATAATTGCAGAATATGGTTAATAGTATGAGTTAGATTGATAACAGTGAGTGTAATAAGTATAGTAATTTTCGTTCTATCGACCATATAAGCATAATATGGCTAATAATATGAGTTAGATTGATAATAATAAGTGTAATAAGTATAGAAATTGTAGTTCTATCGATCATATAAGCATAATATGGCTAATAATATGAGTTAGATTGATAATAATAGGAGTAATAAGTACAGTAATTATCGTTCTACCGATCATATAAGCATAATATGACTAATAATATGAGTTAGATTGATAACAATAAGAGTAAAAAGTATAGTAATTGTCGTTCTATCGATCATATAGGTATAATATGGCTAATAATATGAGTTAGATTGATAATAATAAGAGTAATGAGTATAGCAATTGTCGTTCTATCGATCATATAAGCATAATATGGCTAATAATATCAGTCAGATTGATAATAGTAAGAGTAATAAGTATAGTAATTGTCGTTCTATCGATCATATCTGCATAATATGGTTAATAATATGAGTTAGATTGATAATAATAAGAGTAAAAAGTATATTAATTGTCGTGCTATCGATCATATAAGCATAATATGGCTAATAATATGGGTTGGATTGATAATAATAAGACTAATAAGTATAGTAATTGTTGTTCTATCGATCATATAAGCATAATATGGTTAATAATATGAGTTAGATTGATAATAATAAGAGTAATAAGTATAGCAATTGTCGTTCTATCGATCATATAAGCATAATATGGCTAATAATATGAGTTTGATTGATAATAATAAGAGTAATGTGTATAGTAGTTGTTGTTCTATCGATCATATCTGCATAATATGGTTAATAATATGAGTTAGATTGATAATAATAAGAGTAATAGGTATAGTAATTGTAGTTCTATCGATCATATAAGCATAATATGGCGAATAATAGGAGTTAGATTGATAATAAAAGGAGTAATAAGTATAGTAATTATCGTTCTACCGATTATATAAGCATAATATGACTAATAATATGAGTTAGATTGATAATAATAAGAGTAAAAAGTATAGTAATTGTCGTTCTATCGATCATATAGGTACAATATGGCTAATAATATGAGTTAAAATGATAATAATAAGAGTAATGAGTATAGTAATTGTCGTTCTATCGATCATATCTCCGTAACATGGTTAGTAATATGAGTTAGATTGATAATAGTGAGTGTAATAAGTTTAGTAATTGTCGTCCTATCGATCATATAAGCATAATATGGCTAATAATATGAGTTGGATTAATAATACTAAGAGTAATCAGTATAGTAATTGTCGTTCTATCGGTCATATAAGTATAATATGGCTAATAATATGAGTTAGGTCGATAATAATAAGAGTAATAAGTATAGTAATTGTCGTTTTATCGATCATGTTTGCATAATATAGTTAATAGTATGAGTTAGATTGATAAGAGTGAGTGTAATAAGTATAGTAATTGTCGTTCTATCGATCATATAAGCATAATATGGCTAATAATATGAGTTAGGTTGATAATAATAAGAGTAATAAGTATAGTAATTGTCGTTCTATCGATCATGTTTGCATAATATAGTTAATAGTATGAGTTAGATTGATAACAGTGAGTGTAATAAGTATAGTAATTGTCGTTCTATCGATCATATAAGCATAATATGGCTAATAATATGAGTTAGATTGATAATAGTAAGAGTAATGAGTATGGTATTTGTCGTACTATCGATCATATAAGCATAATATGGTTAATAATATGAGTTAGATTGATAATAATAAGAGTAATAAGCATAGTAATTGTCGTTTTATCGATCATATAAGCATAATATGACTAATAATATGACTTAGATTGAAAATAGTGAGTGTAATAAGTATATCAATTGTCGTTCTATCGATCATATAAGCACAATATGGCTAATAATATGAGTTAGATTGATAATAATAAGAGTAATAAGTATAGTAATTGTCGTTCTATAGATCATATTAGCATAATATGGTTAATAATATGAGATAGATTGATAATAATAAGAGTAATAAGTATAGTAATTGTAGTTCTATCGATCATACAAGCATAATGTGGCTAATAATATGAGTTAGATTGATAATAATAAAAGTAATAGGTATAGTAATTATCGTTCTACCGATCATATAAGCATAATATGGCTAATAATATCAGTCAGATTGATAATAGTAAGAGTAATAAGTATAGTAATTGTCGTTCTATCGATCATATCTGCATAATATGGTTAATAATATGATTTAGATTGATAATAATAAGAGTAAAAAGTATATTAATTGTCGTTCTATCGATCATATAAGCATAATATGGCGAATAATATGAGTTAGATTGATAATAATGGGAGTAATAAATATAGTAATTATCGTTCTACCGATTATATAAGCATAATGTGGCTAATAATATGAGTTATTTTGATAATAATAAGAGTAATAAGTATAGTAATTGTCGTTCTATCGATCATAATTGCAGAATATGGTTAATAGTATGAGTTAGATTGATAACAGTGAGTGTAATAAGTATAGTAATTTTCGTTCTATCGACCATATAAGCATAATATGGCTAATAATATGAGTTAGATTGATAATAATAAGAGTAATAAGTATAGAAATTGTAGTTCTATCGATCATATAAGCATAATATGGCTAATAATATGAGTTAGATTGATAACAATAAGACTAATAAGTATAGTAATTGTCGTTCTATCGATCATATGAGCATAGTATGTCTAATAATATGAGTTAGATTGATAATAATAAGAGTAATAAGTATAGTAATTGTCGTTCTACAGATCACATAAGCATAATATGGCTAATAATATGAGTTAGATTGATAATAATAAGAGTTATGAGTATTGTAATTGTCGTTCTACAGATCACATAAGCATAATATGGCTAATAATATGAGTTTGATTGATAATAATAAGAGTAATGTGTATAGTAGTTGTTGTTCTATCGATCATATCTGCATAATATGGTTAATAATATGAGTTAGATTGATAATAATAAGAGTAATAGGTATAGTAATTGTAGTTCTATCGATCATATAAGCATAATATGGCGAATAATAGGAGTTAGATTGATAATAATAGGAGTAATAAGTATAGTAATTATCGTTCTACCGATTATATAAGCATAATATGACTAATAATATGAGTTAGATTGATAATAATAAGAGTAAGAAGTATAGTAATTGTCGTTCTATCGATCATATAAGCATAATATGGCTAATAATATGAGTTAGATTGATAATAATAAGACTAATAAGTATAGTAATTGTCGTTCTATCGATCATATGAGCATAGTATGTCTAATAATATGAGTTAGATTGATAATAATAAGAGTAATAAGTATAGTAATTGTCGTTCTACAGATCACATAAGCATAATATGGCTAATAATATGAGTTAGATTGATAATAATAAGAGTAATAAGTATAGTAATTGTCGTTCTACAGATCACATAAGCATAATATGGCTAATAATATGAGTTAGATTGATAATAATAAGAGTAAAAAGTATAGTAATTGTCGCTCTATCGATCATATAGGTACAATACGGCTAATAATATGAGTTAAAATGATAATAATAAGAGTAATGAGTATAGTAATTGTCGTTCTATCGATCATATCTCCGTAACATGGTTAGTAATATGAGTTAGATTGATAATAGTGAGTGTAATAAGTTTAGTAATTGTCGTCCAATCGATCATATAAGCATAATATGGCTAATAATATGAGTTGGATTAATAATACTAAGAGTAATCAGTATAGTAATTGTCGTTCTATCGGTCATATAAGTATAATATGGCTAATAATATGAGTTAGGTCGATAATAATAAGAGTAATAAGTATAGTAATTGTCGTTCTATCGATCATGTTTGCATAATATAGTTAATAGTATGAGTTAGATTGATAACAGTGAGTGTAATAAGTATAGTAATTGTCGTTCTATCGATCATATAAGCATAATATGGCTAATAATATGAGTTAGGTCGATAATGATAAGAGTAATAAGTATAGTAATTGTCGTTCTATCGATCATGTTTGCATAATATAGTTAATAGTATGAGTTAGATTGATAACAGTGAGTGTAATAAGTATAGTAGTTGTCGTTCTATCGATCATATAAGCATAATATGGCTAATAATATGAGTTAGATTGATAATAGTAAGAGTAATGAGTATGGTAATTGTCGTACTATCGATCATATAAGCATAATATGGTTAATAATATGAGTTAGATTGATAATAATAAGAGTAATAAGCATAGTAATTGTCGTGTTATCGATAATATAAGCATAATATGACTAATAATATGACTTAGATTGAAAATAGTGAGTGTAATAAGTATATCAATTGTCGTTCTATCGATCATATAAGCACAATATGGCTAATAATATAAGTTAGATTGATAATAATAAGAGTAATAAGTATAGTAATTGTCGTTCTATCGATCATATCAGCATAATATGGTTAATAATATGAGTTAGATTGATAATAATAAGAGTAATAAGTATAGTAATTGTAGTTCTATCGATCATACAAGCATAATGTGGCTAATAATATGAGTTAGATTGATAATAATAAGAGTAATAGGTATAGTAATTATCGTTCTACCGATCATATAAGCATAATATGGCTAATAATATGAGTTAGATTGATAATAATAAGAGTAATAAGTATAGTAATTGTCGTTCTATCGATCATATCTGCATAATATGGTTAATAATATGATTTAGATTGATAATAATAAGAGTAAAAAGTATATTAATTGTCGTTCTATCGATCATATAAGCATAATATGGCGAATAATATGAGTTAGATTGATAATAATAGGAGTAATAAGTATAGTAATTATCGTTCTACCGATTATATAAGCATAATATGGCTAATAATATGAGTTATTTTGATAATAATAAGAGTAATAAGTATAGTAATTGTCGTTCTATCGATCATAATTGCAGAATATGGTTAATAGTATGAGTTAGATTGATAACAGTGAGTGTAATAAGTATAGTAATTTTCGTTCTATCGACCATATAAGCATAATATGGCTAATAATATGAGTTAGATTGAT
Organism: Megachile rotundata; assembly: GCF_050947335.1. NCBI lineage: Eukaryota > Metazoa > Arthropoda > Insecta > Hymenoptera > Megachilidae > Megachile > Megachile rotundata. The sequence goes on from NW_027473422.1 coordinate 80,717, forward strand.
AATAATAAGTGTAATAAGTATAGAAATTGTAGTTCTATCGATCATATAAGCATAATATGGCTAATAATATGAGTTAGATTGATAATAATAGGAGTAATAAGTACAGTAATTATCGTTCTACCGATCATATAAACATAATATGACTAATAATATGAGTTAGATTGATAACAATAAGAGTAAAAAGTATAGTAATTGTCGTTCTATCGATCATATAGGTATAATATGGCTAATAATATGAGTTAGATTGATAATAATAAGAGTAATGAGTATAGCAATTGTCGTTCTATCGATCATATAAGCATAATATGGCTAATAATATGAGTTAGATTGATAATAATGGGAGTAATAAGTATAGTAATTATCGTTCTACCGATTATATAAGCATAATGTGGCTAATAATATGAGTTATTTTGATAATAATAAGAGTAATAAGTATAGTAATTGTCGTTCTATCGATCATAATTGCAGAATATGGTTAATAGTATGAGTTAGATTGATAACAGTGAGTGTAATAAGTATAGTAATTTTCGTTCTATCGACCATATAAGCATAATATGGCTAATAATATGAGTTAGATTGATAATAATAAGAGTAATAAGTATAGAAATTGTAGTTCTATCGATCATATAAGCATAATATGGCTAATAATATGAGTTAGATTGATAACAATAAGACTAATAAGTATAGTAATTGTCGTTCTATCGATCATATGAGCATAGTATGTCTAATAATATGAGTTAGATTGATAATAATAAGAGTAATAAGTATAGTAATTGTCGTTCTGCAGATCACATAAGCATAATATGGCTAATAATATGAGTTAGATTGATAATAATAAGAGTTATGAGTATTGTAATTGTCGTTCTACAGATCACATAAGCATAATATGGCTAATAATATGAGTTTGATTGATAATAATAAGAGTAATGTGTATAGTAGTTGTTGTTCTATCGATCATATCTGCATAATATGGTTAATAATATGAGTTAGATTGATAATAATAAGAGTAATAGGTATAGTAATTGTAGTTCTATCGATCATATAAGCATAATATGGCGAATAATAGGAGTTAGATTGATAATAATAGGAGTAATAAGTATAGTAATTATCGTTCTACCGATTATATAAGCATAATATGACTAATAATATGAGTTAGATTGATAATAATAAGAGTAAGAAGTATAGTAATTGTCGTTCTATCGATCATATAAGCATAATATGGCTAATAATATGAGTTAGATTGATAATAATAAGACTAATAAGTATAGTAATTGTCGTTCTATCGATCATATGAGCATAGTATGTCTAATAATATGAGTTAGATTGATAATAATAAGAGTAATAAGTATAGTAATTGTCGTTCTACAGATCACATAAGCATAATATGGCTAATAATATGAGTTAGATTGATAATAATAAGAGTAATAAGTATAGTAATTGTCGTTCTACAGATCACATAAGCATAATATGGCTAATAATATGAGTTAGATTGATAATAATAAGAGTAAAAAGTATAGTAATTGTCGCTCTATCGATCATATAGGTACAATACGGCTAATAATATGAGTTAAAATGATAATAATAAGAGTAATGAGTATAGTAATTGTCGTTCTATCGATCATATCTCCGTAACATGGTTAGTAATATGAGTTAGATTGATAATAGTGAGTGTAATAAGTTTAGTAATTGTCGTCCTATCGATCATATAAGCATAATATGGCTAATAATATGAGTTGGATTAATAATACTAAGAGTAATCAGTATAGTAATTGTCGTTCTATCGGTCATATAAGTATAATATGGCTAATAATATGAGTTAGGTCGATAATAATAAGAGTAATAAGTATAGTAATTGTCGTTCTATCGATCATGTTTGCATAATATAGTTAATAGTATGAGTTAGATTGATAACAGTGAGTGTAATAAGTATAGTAATTGTCGTTCTATCGATCATATAAGCATAATATGGCTAATAATATGAGTTAGGTCGATAATGATAAGAGTAATAAGTATAGTAATTGTCGTTCTATCGATCATGTTTGCATAATATAGTTAATAGTATGAGTTAGATTGATAACAGTGAGTGTAATAAGTATAGTAGTTGTCGTTCTATCGATCATATAAGCATAATATGGCTAATAATATGAGTTAGATTGATAATAGTAAGAGTAATGAGTATGGTAATTGTCGTACTATCGATCATATAAGCATAATATGGTTAATAATATGAGTTAGATTGATAATAATAAGAGTAATAAGCATAGTAATTGTCGTGTTATCGATAATATAAGCATAATATGACTAATAATATGACTTAGATTGAAAATAGTGAGTGTAATAAGTATATCAATTGTCGTTCTATCGATCATATAAGCACAATATGGCTAATAATATAAGTTAGATTGATAATAATAAGAGTAATAAGTATAGTAATTGTCGTTCTATCGATCATATCAGCATAATATGGTTAATAATATGAGTTAGATTGATAATAATAAGAGTAATAAGTATAGTAATTGTAGTTCTATCGATCATACAAGCATAATGTGGCTAATAATATGAGTTAGATTGATAATAATAAGAGTAATAGGTATAGTAATTATCGTTCTACCGATCATATAAGCATAATATGGCTAATAATATGAGTTAGATTGATAATAATAAGAGTAATAAGTATAGTAATTGTCGTTCTATCGATCATATCTGCATAATATGGTTAATAATATGATTTAGATTGATAATAATAAGAGTAAAAAGTATATTAATTGTCGTTCTATCGATCATATAAGCATAATATGGCGAATAATATGAGTTAGATTGATAATAATAGGAGTAATAAGTATAGTAATTATCGTTCTACCGATTATATAAGCATAATATGGCTAATAATATGAGTTATTTTGATAATAATAAGAGTAATAAGTATAGTAATTGTCGTTCTATCGATCATAATTGCAGAATATGGTTAATAGTATGAGTTAGATTGATAACAGTGAGTGTAATAAGTATAGTAATTTTCGTTCTATCGACCATATAAGCATAATATGGCTAATAATATGAGTTAGATTGATAATAATAAGTGTAATAAGTATAGAAATTGTAGTTCTATCGATCATATAAGCATAATATGGCTAATAATATGAGTTAGATTGATAATAATAGGAGTAATAAGTACAGTAATTATCGTTCTACCGATCATATAAACATAATATGACTAATAATATGAGTTAGATTGATAACAATAAGAGTAAAAAGTATAGTAATTGTCGTTCTATCGATCATATAGGTATAATATGGCTAATAATATGAGTTAGATTGATAATAATAAGAGTAATGAGTATAGCAATTGTCGTTCTATCGATCATATAAGCATAATATGGCTAATAATATCAGTCAGATTGATAATAGTAAGAGTAATAAGTATAGTAATTGTCGTTCTATCGATCATATCTGCATAATATGGTTAATAATATGAGTTAGATTGATAATAATAAGAGTAAAAAGTATATTAATTGTCGTGCTATCGATCATATAAGCATAATATGGCTAATAATATGGGTTGGATTGATAATAATAAGACTAATAAGTATAGTAATTGTTGTTCTATCGATCATATAAGCATAATATGGTTAATAATATGAGTTAGATTGATAATAATAAGAGTAATAAGTATAGCAATTGTCGTTCTATCGATCATATAAGCATAATATGGCTAATAATATGAGTTTGATTGATAATAATAAGAGTAATCTGTATAGTAGTTGTTGTTCTATCGATCATATCTGCATAATATGGTTAATAATATGAGTTAGATTGATAATAATAAGAGTAATAGGTATAGTAATTGTAGTTCTATCGATCATATAAGCATAATATGGCGAATAATATGAGTTAGATTGATAATAATAGGAGTAATAAGTATAGTAATTATCGTTCTACCGATTATATAAGCATAATATGACTAATAATATGAGTTAGATTGATAATAATAAGAGTAAAAAGTATAGTAATTGTCGTTCTATCGATCATATAGGTACAATATGGCTAATAATATGAGTTAAAATGATAATAATAAGAGTAATGAGTATAGTAATTGTCGTTCTATCGATCATATCTCCGTAACATGGTTAGTAATATGAGTTAGATTGATAATAGTGAGTGTAATAAGTTTAGTAATTGTCGTCCTATCGATCATATAAGCATAATATGGCTAATAATATGAGTTGGATTAATAATACTAAGAGTAATCAGTATAGTAATTGTCGTTCTATCGGTCATATAAGTATAATATGGCTAATAATATGAGTTAGGTCGATAATAATAAGAGTAATAAGTATAATAATTGTCGTTCTATCGATCATGTTTGCATAATATAGTTAATAGTATGAGTTAGATTGATAACAGTGAGTGTAATAAGTATAGTAATTGTCGTTCTATCGATCATATAAGCATAATATGGATAATAATATGAGTTAGGTCGATAATAATAAGAGTAATAAGTATAGTAATTGTCGTTCTATCGATCATGTTTGCATAATATAGTTAATAGTATGAGTTAGATTGATAACAGTGAGTGTAATAAGTATAGTAATTGTCGTTCTATCGATCATATAAGCATAATATGGCTAATAATATGAGTTAGATTGATAATAGTAAGAGTAATGAGTATGGTAATTGTCGTACTATCGATCATATAAGCATAATATGGTTAATAATATGAGTTAGATTGATAATAATAAGAGTAATAAGCATAGTAATTGTCGTTTTATCGATCATATAAGCATAATATGACTAATAATATGACTTAGATTGAAAATAGTGAGTGTAATAAGTATATCAATTGTCGTTCTATCGATCATATAAGCACAATATGGCTAATAATATGAGTTAGATTGATAATAATAAGAGTAATAAGTATAGTAATTGTCGTTCTATCGATCATATCAGCATAATATGGTTAATAATATGAGTTAGATTGATAATAATAAGAGTAATAAGTATAGTAATTGTAGTTCTATCGATCATACAAGCATAATGTGGCTAATAATATGAGTTAGATTGATAATAATAAGAGTAATAGGTATAGTAATTATCGTTCTACCGATCATATAAGCATAATATGGCTAATAATATGAGTTAGATTGAGAATAATAAGAGTAATAAGTATAGTAATTATCGTTCCACCGATCATACGAGCATAATGTGGCTAATAATATGAGATAAATTGATAATAACAAGAGTAATAAGTATAGTAATTATCGTTGTACCGATCATATAAGCATAATATGGCTAATAATATGAGTTAGATTGATAGTAATAAGAGTAAAAAGTATAGTAATTGTCGTTCTATCGATCATATTTGCATAATATATTTAATAATATGAGTTAGATTGATGATAGTGAGTGTAATAAGTATAGTGATTGTCGTTCTGTCGATCATATAAGCATAATATGGCTAATAATATGAGTTAGATTGATAATAATAAGAGCAATAAGTATAGTAATTGTCGTTCTATCGATCACATAAGCATAATATGGCTAATAATATGAGTTAGATTGATAATAATAAGAGTAATAAGTATAGTAATTATCGTTCTACCAATCATATAAGCATAATATGGTTAATAATATGAGTTATTTTGATAATAATAAGAGTAATAAGTATAGTAATTGTCGTTCTATCGATCATAATTGCATAATATGGTTAATAGTATGAGTTAGATTGAGAACAGTGAGTGTAATAAGTATAGTAATTTTCGTTCTATCGACCATATAAGCATAATATGGCTAATAATATGAGTTAGATTAATTATAATAAGAGTAAAAAGTATTGTAATTGTCGTTCTATCGATCATATAAGCATAATATGGCTAATAATATGAGTTAGATTAATAAGAATAAGAGTAAAAAGTATAGTAATTGTCGTTCCATCGATCATATAAGCATAATATGGCTAATAATATGAGTTAGATTGATAATAATAAGAGTAATAAGTATAGCAATTGTCGTTCTACAGATCACATAAGCATAATATGGCTAATAATATGAGTTAGATTGATAATAATAAGACTAATAAGTATAGTAATTGTCGTTCTATCGATCATACAAGCATAGTATGGCTCATAATATGTGTTAGATTGATAATAATAAGAGTAATAAGTATAGTAATTGTCGTTCTACAGATCACATAAGCATAATATGGCTAATAATATGAGTTAGATTGATAATAATAGGACTAATAAGTATAGTAATTTTCGTTCTACCGATCATATAAGCATAATATGACTAATAATATGAGTTAGATTGATAACAATAAGAGTAAAAAGTATAGTAATTGTCGTTCTATCGATCATATAAGCATAATATGGCGAATAATATGAGTTAGATTGATAATAGGAGTAATAAGTATAGTAATTATCGTTCTACCGATTATATAAGCATAATATGACTAATAATATGAGTTATTTTGATAATAATAAGAGTAATAAGTATAGTAATTGTCGTTCTATCGATCATAATTGCATAATATGGTTAATAGTATGAGTTAGATTGATAACAGTGAGTGTAATAAGACTAGTAATTTTCGTTCTATCGACCATATAAGCATAATATGGCTAATAATATGAGTTAGATTGATAATAATAAGAGTAAAAAGTATAGTAATTATAGTTCTACCGATCATATAAGCATAATATGGCTAATAATATGAGTTAGATTGATAATAATAAGAGCAATACGTATAGTAATTGTCGTTCGATCGATCACATAAACATAATATGGCTAATAATATGAGTTAGATTGATAATAATAAGAGCAATACGTATAGTAATTGTCGTTCTACCGATCACATAAGCATAATATGGCTATTAATATGAGTTAGATTGATACTCATAAGAGTAATAAGTATAGTAATTGTCGTTCTATCGACCACATAAGCATAATATGGCTAATAATAGGAGTTAGATTGATAATAATAAGAGTAATAAGCATAGTAATTGTCGTTTTATCGATCATATAAGCATAATATGACTAATAATATGACTTAGATTGAAAATAGTGAGTGTAATAAGTATATCAATTGTCGTTCTATCGATCATATAAGCACAATATGGCTAATAATATGAGTTAGATTGATAATAATAAGAGTAATAAGTATAGTAATTGTCGTTCTATCGATCATATCAGCATAATATGGTTAATAATATGAGTTAGATTGATAATAATAAGAGTAATAAGTATAGTAATTGTAGTTCTATCGATCATACAAGCATAATATGGCTAATAATATGAGTTAGATTGATAATAATAGGACTAATAAGTATAGTAATTTTCGTTCTACCGATCATATAAGCATAATATGACTAATAATATGAGTTAGATTGATAACAATAAGAGTAAAAAGTATAGTAATTGTCGTTCTATCGATCATATAAGCATAATATGGCGAATAATATGAGTTAGATTGATAATAGGAGTAATAAGTATAGTAATTATCGTTCTACCGATTATATAAGCATAATATGACTAATAATATGAGTTATTTTGATAATAATAAGAGTAATAAGTATAGTAATTGTCGTTCTATCGATCATAATTGCATAATATGGTTAATAGTATGAGTTAGATTGATAACAGTGAGTGTAATAAGACTAGTAATTTTCGTTCTATCGACCATATAAGCATAATATGGCTAATAATATGAGTTAGATTGATAATAATAAGAGTAAAAAGTATAGTAATTATAGTTCTACCGATCATATAAGCATAATATGGCTAATAATATGAGTTAGATTGATAATAATAAGAGCAATACGTATAGTAATTGTCGTTCGATCGATCACATAAACATAATATGGCTAATAATATGAGTTAGATTGATAATAATAAGAGCAATACGTATAGTAATTGTCGTTCTACCGATCACATAAGCATAATATGGCTATTAATATGAGTTAGATTGATACTCATAAGAGTAATAAGTATAGTAATTGTCGTTCTATCGACCACATAAGCATAATATGGCTAATAATAGGAGTTAGATTGATAATAATAAGAGTAATAAGCATAGTAATTGTCGTTTTATCGATCATATAAGCATAATATGACTAATAATATGACTTAGATTGAAAATAGTGAGTGTAATAAGTATATCAATTGTCGTTCTATCGATCATATAAGCACAATATGGCTAATAATATGAGTTAGATTGATAATAATAAGAGTAATAAGTATAGTAATTGTCGTTCTATCGATCATATCAGCATAATATGGTTAATAATATGAGTTAGATTGATAATAATAAGAGTAATAAGTATAGTAATTGTAGTTCTATCGATCATACAAGCATAATGTGGCTAATAATATGAGTTAGATTGATAATAATAAGAGTAAAAAGTATAGTAATTATAGTTCTACCGATCATATAAGCATAATATGGCTAATAATATGAGTTAGATTGATAATAATAAGAGCAATACGTATAGTAATTGTCGTTCGATCGATCACATAAGCATAATATGGCTAATAATATGAGTTAGATTGATAATAATAAGAGCAATACGTATAGTAATTGTCGTTCTACCGATCACATAAGCATAATATGGCTATTAATATGAGTTAGATTGATAATCATAAGAGTAATAAGTATAGTAATTGTCGTTCTATCGACCACATAAGCATAATATGGCTAATAATAGGAGTTAGATTGATAATAATAAGAGTAATAAGCATAGTAATTGTCGTTTTATCGATCATATAAGCATAATATGACTAATAATATGACTTAGATTGAAAATAGTGTGTGTAATAAGTATATCAATTGTCGTTCTATCGATCATATAAGCACAATATGGCTAATAATATGAGTTAGATTGATAATAATAAGAGTAATAAGTATAGTAATTGTCGTTCTACCGATCATATAAGCATAATATGGCTAATAATATGAGTTAGATTGATAATAATAAGAGCAATAAGTATAGTAATTGTCGTTCTATCGATCACATAAGCATAATATGGCTAATAATATGAGTTAGATTGATAATAATAAGAGTAATAAGTATAGTAATTATCGTTCTACCAATCATATAAGCATAATATGGCTAATAATATGAGTTATTTTGATAATAATAAGAGTAATAAGTATAGTAATTGTCGTTCTATCGATCATAATTGCATAATATGGTTAATAGTATGAGTTAGATTGATAACAGTGAGTGTAATAAGTATAGTAATTTTCGTTCTATCGACCATATAAGCATAATATGGCTAATAATATGAGTTAGATTAATTATAATAAGAGTAATAAGTATAGTAATTGTCGTTCTACAGATCACATAAGCATAATATGGCTAATAATATGAGTTAGATTGATAATAATAAGACTAATAAGTATAGTAATTGTCGTTCTATCGATCATACAAGCATAGTATGGCTCATAATATGTGTTAGATTGATAATAATAAGAGTAATAAGTATAGTAATTGTCGTTCTACAGATCACATAAGCATAATATGGCTAATAATATGAGTTAGATTGATAATCATAAGAGGAATAAGTATAGTAATTGTCGTTCTATCGACCACATAAGCATAATATGGCTAATAATAGGAGTTAGATTGATAATAATAAGAGTAGTGAGTACAGTAATTGTCGTTCTATCGATCATATAAGCATAATATGGCTAATAATATGAGTTAGATTGATAATAATAAGAGTAATAAGTATAGATATTGTAGTTCTATCGATCATATAAGCATAATATGGCTAATAATATGAGTTAGATTGATAATAATAGGAGTAATAAGTATAGTAATTATCGTTCTACCGATCATATAAGCATAATATGACTAATAATATGAGTTAGAGTGATAAAAATAAGAGTAAAAAGTATAGTAATTGTCGTTCTATCGGTCATACAGGTATAATATGGCTAATAATATGAGTTAGATTGATAATAATAAGAGTAATAAGTATAGTAATTGTAGTTCTATCGATCATACAAGCATAATGTGGCTAATAATATGAGTTAGATTGATAATAATAAGAGTAAAAAGTATAGTAATTATAGTTCTACCGATCATATAAGCATAATATGGCTAATAATATGAGTTAGATTGATAATAATAAGAGCAATACGTATAGTAATTGTCGTTCGATCGATCACATAAGCATAATATGGCTAATAATATGAGTTAGATTGATAATAATAAGAGCAATACGTATAGTAATTGTCGTTCTACCGATCACATAAGCATAATATGGCTATTAATATGAGTTAGATTGATAATCATAAGAGTAATAAGTATAGTAATTGTCGTTCTATCGACCACATAAGCATAATATGGCTAATAATAGGAGTTAGATTGATAATAATAAGAGTAATAAGCATAGTAATTGTCGTTTTATCGATCATATAAGCATAATATGACTAATAATATGACTTAGATTGAAAATAGTGTGTGTAATAAGTATATCAATTGTCGTTCTATCGATCATATAAGCACAATATGGCTAATAATATGAGTTAGATTGATAATAATAAGAGTAATAAGTATAGTAATTGTCGTTCTACCGATCATATAAGCATAATATGGCTAATAATATGAGTTAGATTGATAATAATAAGAGTAATAAGTATAGTAATTATCGTTCCACCGATCATACGAGCATAATGTGGCTAATAATATGAGATAAATTGATAATAACAAGAGTAATAAGTATAGTAATTATCGTTGTACCGATCATATAAGCATAATATGGCTAATAATATGAGTTAGATTGATAGTAATAAGAGTAAAAAGTATAGTAATTGTCGTTCTATCGATCATATTTGCATAATATATTTAATAATATGAGTTAGATTGATAACAGTGAGTGTAATAAGTATAGTAATTTTCGTTCTATCGACCATATAAGCATAATATGGCTAATAATATGAGTTAGATTAATTATAATAAGAGTAATAAGTATAGTAATTGTCGTTCTACAGATCACATAAGCATAATATGGCTAATAATATGAGTTAGATTGATAATCATAAGAGTAATAAGTATAGTAATTGTCGTTCTATCGACCACATAAGCATAATATGGCTAATAATAGGAGTTAGATTGATAATAATATGAGTAGTGAGTATAGTAATTGTCGTTCTATCGATCATATAAGCATAATATGGCTAATAATATGAGTTAGATTGATAATAATAAGAGTAATAAGTATAGATATTGTAGTTCTATCGATCATATAAGCATAATATGGCTAATAATATGAGTTAGATTGATAATAATAGGAGTAATAAGTATAGTAATTATCGTTCTACCGATCATATAAGCATAATATGACTAATAATATGAGTTAGAGTGATAAAAATAAGAGTAAAAAGTATAGTAATTGTCGTTCTATCGGTCATATAGGTATAATATGGCTAATAATATGAGTTAGATTGATAATAATAAGAGTAATGAGTATAGTAATTGTCGTTCTATCGATCATATAAGCATAATATGGCTAATAATATGAGTTAGATTGATAATAATAGGAGTAATAAGTATAGTAATTATCGTTCTACCGATTATATAAGCATAATATGGCTAATAATATGAGTTATTTTGATAATAATAAGAGTAATGGGTATAGTAATTGTCGTTCTATCGATCATAATTGCATAATATGGTTAATAGTATGAGTTAGATTGATAACAGTGAGTGTAATAAGTATAGTAATTTTCGTTCTATCGACCATATAAGCATAATCTGGCTAATAATATGAGTTAGATTGATAATAATAAGAGTAAAAAGTATAGTAATTGTCGTTCTATCGATCATATAAGCATAATATGGCTAATAATATGAGTCAGATTAATAATAATAAGAGTAATAAGTATAGTAATTATCGTTCCACCGATCATATAAGCATAATATGGTTAATAATATGAGTTAGATTAATAATAACAAGAGTAAAAAGTATAGTAATTATCGTTCTACCGATCGTATAAGCATAATATGGCTAATAATATGAGTTCGGTTGATAATAATAAGAGTAATAAGTATAGTAATTGTCGTTCTATCGATCATATAAGCATAATATGGCTAATAATATGAGTTAGATTGATAATAATAAGACTAATAAGTATAGTAATTGTCGTTCTATCGATCATATAAGCATAGTATGGCTAATAATATGAGTTAGATTGATAATAATAAGAGTAATAAGTATAGTAATTGTCGTTCTATCGATCACATAAGCATAATATGGCTAATAATAGGAGTTAGATTGATAATAATAAGAGTAGTGAGTATAGTAATTGTCGTTCTATCGATCATATAAGCATAATATGGCTAATAATATGAGTTAGATTGATAATAATAAGAGTAATGAGTATAGTAATTGTCGTTCTATCGATCATATAAGCATAATATGGCTTAATAATATGAGTTAGATTGATAATAGTAAGAGTAATAAGTATAGTAATTGTCGTTCTATCGATCATATAAGCATAATATGGCTAATAATATGAGTTAGATTGATAATAGTGAGTGTAATAAGTATAGTAATTGTCGTTCTACCGATCATATAAGCACAATATGGCTAATAATATGAGTTAGATTGATAATAATAAGAGTAATAAGTATAGTAATTGTCGTTCTATCGATCATATAAGCATAGTATGTCTAATAATATGAGTTAGATTGATAATAATAAGTGTAATAAGTATAGTAATTGTCGTTCTACAGATCACATAAGCATAATATGGCTAATAATATGAGTTAGATTGATAATAATAAGAGTAATGAGTATAGTAATTGTCGTTCTACAGATCACATAAGCATAATATGGCTAATAATAGGAGTTAGATTGATAATAATAAGAGTAGTGAGTATAGTAGTTGTTGTTCTATCGATCATATCTGCATAATATGGTTAACAATATGAGTTAGATTGATAATAATAAGAGTAAAAAGTATAGTAATTGTCGTTCTATCGATCATATAAGCATAATATGGCTAATAATATGAGTCAGATTAATAATAATAAGAGTAAAATGTATAGTAATTATCGTTCTACCGATCATATAAGCATAATATGGCTAATAATATGAGTTCGGTTGATAATAATAAGAGTAATAAGTATAGTAATTGTCGTTCTATCGATCATATAAGCATAATATGGCTAATAATATGAGTTAGATTGATAATAATAAGACTAATAAGTATAGTAATTGTCGTTCTATCGATCATATAAGCATAGTATGGCTAATAATATGAGTTAGATTGATAATAATAAGAGTAATAAGTATAGTAATTGTCGTTCTATCGATCACATAAGCATAATATGGCTAATAATAGGAGTTAGATTGATAATAATAAGAGTAGTGAGTATAGTAATTGTCGTTCTATCGATCATATAAGCATAATATGGCTAATAATATGAGTTAGATTGATAATAATAAGAGTAATGAGTATAGTAATTGTCGTTCTATCGATCATATAAGCATAATATGGCTTAATAATATGAGTTAGATTGATAATAGTAAGAGTAATAAGTATAGTAATTGTCGTTCTATCGATCATATAAGCATAATATGGCTAATAATATGAGTTAGATTGATAACAGTGAGTGTAATAAGTATAGTAATTGTCGTTCTACCGATCATATAAGCACAATATGGCTAATAATATGAGTTAGATTGATAATAATAAGAGTAATAAGTATAGTAATTGTCGTTCTACAGATCACATAAGCATAGTATGGCTAATAATATGAGTTAGATTGATAATAATAAGAGTAAAAAGTATAGTAATTGTCGTTCTATCGATCATATAGGTATAATATGGCTAATAATATGGGTTGGATTGATAATAATAAGACTAATAAGTATAGTAATTGTTGTTCTATCGATCATATAAGCATAATATGGCTAATAACATGGGTTGGATTTATAATAATAAGACTAATAAGTATAGTAATTGTCGCTCTATCGATCATATAAGCATAATATGGCTAATAATATGAGTTAGATAGATAATAATAAGAGTAATGAGTATAGTAATTGTCGTCCTATCGATCATATAAGCATAATATGGCTAATAATATGAGTTAGATTGATAATGATAAGAGTAGTAAGTATAGTAATTGTCGTTCTATCGATCATATCTCCATAATATGTTTAGTAATATGAGTTGGATTGATAATAGTGAGTGTAGTAAGTTTAGTAATTGTCGCCCTATCGATCATATAAGCATAATATGGCTAATAATATGAGTTGGATTAATAATACTAAGAAAAATCAGTATAGTAATTGTCGTTCTATCGGTCATATAACCATAATATGGCTTAATAATATGAGTTATATTGATAATAGTGAGTGTAATAAGTATAGTAATTGTCGTTCTATCGATTATATACGCTCAATATGGCCAATAATATGAGTTAGATTGATAATAATAAGAGTAATAAGTATAGTAATTGTCGTTCTATCGATCATATAAGCATAATATGGCTAATAATATGGGTTGGATTTATAATAATAAGACTAATACGTATAGTAATTGTCGCTCTATCGATCATATAAGCATAATATGGCTAATAATATGAGTTAGATAGATAATAATAAGAGTAATAAGTATAGTAATTATCGTTCTATCGATCACATAAGCATAATATGGCTAATAATAGGAGTTAGATTGATAGTAATAAGAGTAGTGAGTATAGTAATTGTCGTTCTATCGATCATATAAGCATAATATGGCTAATAATATGAGTTAGATTGATAATAATAAGAGTAATGAGTATAGTAATTGTAGTACTATTGCTCATATAAGCATAATATGGTTAATAATGTGAGTTAGATTGATAATAATAAGAGTAATAGGTATAGTAATTATCGTTCTACCGATTATACAAGCATAATATGGCTAATAATATGAGTTAGATTGATAATAATAGGAGTAATAAGTATAGTAATTATCGTTCTACCGATCATATAAGCATAATATGACTAATGATATGAGTTAGATTGATAACAATAAGAGTAAAAAGTATAGTAATTGTCGTTCTATCGATCATATAGGTATAATATGGCTAATAATATGAGTTAGATTGATAATAATAAGAGTAATGAGTATAGTAATTGTCGTTCTATCGATCACATAAGCATAATATGGCTAATAATATGAGTTAGATTGATAATACTAAGAGTAGTGAGCATAGTAATTGTCGTTCTATCGATCATATCTGCATAATATGGTTAATAATATGAGTTAGATTGATAATAATAAGAGTAAAAAGTATATTAATTGTCGTTCTATCGATCATATAAGCATAATATGGCTAATAATATGAGTTAGATTGATAATAATAGGAGTAATAACTATAGTAATTATCGTTCTACCGATCATATAAGCATAATATGACTAATAATATGAGTTAGATTGATAATAATAAGAGTGAAAAGTATAGTAATTGTCGTTCTATCGATCATATAGGTATAATATGGCTAATAATATGAGTTAGATTGATAATAATAAGACTAAGAAGTATAGTAATTGTCGTTCTATCGATCATACAAGCATAGTATGGCTCATAATATGTGTTAGATTGATAATAATAAGAGTAATAAGTATAGTAATTGTCGTTCTACAGATCACATAAGCATAATATGGCTAATAATATGAGTTAGATTGATAATCATAAGAGTAATATGTATAGTAATTGTCGTTCTATCGACCACATAAGCATAATATGGCTAATAATATGAGTTAGATTGATAATAATAAGAGCAATACGTATAGTAATTGTCGTTCTATCGATCACATAAGCATAATATGGCTAATAATATGAGTTAGATTGATAATCATAAGAGTAATAAGTATAGTAATTGTCGTTCTATCGACCACATAAGCATAATATGGCTAATAATAGGAGTTAGATTGATAATAATAAGAGTAGTGAGTATAGTAATTGTCGTTCTATCGATCATACAAGCATAATATGGCTAATAATATGAGTTAGATTGATAATAATAGGAGTAATAAGTATAGTAATTATCGTTCTACCGATCATATAAGCATAATATGACTAATGATATGAGTTAGATTGATAACAATAAGAGTAAAAAGTATAGTAATTGTCGTTCTATCGATCATATAGGTACAATATGGCTAATAATATGAGTTAGATTGATAATAATAAGAGTAATGAGTATAGTAATTGTCGTTCTATCGATCACATAAGCATAATATGGCTAATAATATGAGTTAGATTGATAATACTAAGAGTAGTGGGCATAGTAATTGTCGTTCTATCGATCATATCTGCATAATATGGCTAATAATATGAGTTAGATTGATAATAATAAGAGTAATAAGTATAGAAATTGTAGTTCTATCGATCATATAAGCATAATATGGCTAATAATATGAGTTAGATTGATAATAATAGGAGTAATAACTATAGTAATTGTCGTTCTATCGATCATATCTGCATAATATGGTTAATAATATGAGTTAGGTTGATAATAATAAGAGTAAAAAGTATAGTAATTGTCGTTCTATCGATCATATAGGTACAATATGGCTAATAATATGAGTTAGATTGATAATAATAGGAGTAATAACTATAGTAATTATCGTTCTACCGATCATATAAGCATAATATGACTAATAATATGAGTTAGATTGATAATAATAAGAGTGAAAAGTATAGTAATTGTCGTTCTATCGATCATATAGGTATAATATGGCTAATAATATGAGTTAGATTGATAATAATAAGACTAAGAAGTATAGTAATTGTCGTTCTATCGATCATACAAGCATAGTATGGCTCATAATATGTGTTAGATTGATAATAATAAGAGTAATAAGTATAGTAATTGTCGTTCTACAGATCACATAAGCATAATATGGCTAATAATATGAGTTAGATTGATAATCATAAGAGTAATATGTATAGTAATTGTCGTTCTATCGACCACATAAGCATAATATGGCTAATAATATGAGTTAGATTGATAATAATAAGAGCAATACGTATAGTAATTGTCGTTCTATCGATCACATAAGCATAATATGGCTAATAATATGAGTTAGATTGATAATCATAAGAGTAATAAGTATAGTAATTGTCGTTCTATCGACCACATAAGCATAATATGGCTAATAATAGGAGTTAGATTGATAATAATAAGAGTAGTGAGTATAGTAATTGTCGTTCTATCGATCATATAAGCATAATATGGCTAATAACATGGGTTGGATTTATAATAATAAGACTAATAAGTATAGTAATTGTCGCTCTATCGATCATATAAGCATAATATGGCTAATAATATGAGTTAGATAGATAATAATAAGAGTAATGAGTATAGTAATTGTCGTCCTATCGATCATATAGGTACAATATGGCTAATAATATGAGTTAAATTGATAATAATAAGAGTAATGAGTATAGTAATTGTCGTTCTATCGATCATATAAGCATAATATGGCTAATAATATGAGTTGGATTAATAATACTAAGAAAAATCAGTATAGTAATTGTCGTTCTATCGGTCATATAACCATAATATGGCTTAATAGTATGAGTTATATTGATAATAGTGAGTGTAATAAGTATAGTAATTGTCGTTCTATCGATCATATACGCTCAATATGGCTAATAATATGAGTTAGATTGATAATAATAAGAGTAATAAGTATAGTAATTGTCGTTCTATCGATCATATAAGCATAATATGGCTAATAATATGAGTTAGATTGATAATAGTGAGTGTAACAAGTATAGCAATTGTCGTAGTACCGATCATATAAGCACAATATGGCTAATAATAGGAGTTAGATTGATAATAATAAGAGTAGTGAGTATAGTAATTGTCGTTCTATCGATCATATAAGCATAATATGGCTAATAATATGAGTTAGATTGATAATAATAAGAGTAATGAGTATAGTAATTGTCGTTCTATCGATCATATAAGCATAATATGGCTAATAATATGAGTTAGATTGATAATAATAAGAGTAGTGAGTATAGTAATTGTCGTTCTATCGATCATATAAGCATAATATGGCTAATAATATGAGTTAGATTGATAATAATAAGACTAATAAGTATAGTAATTGTCGTTCTATCGATCATATAAGCATAGTATGTCTAATAATATGAGTTAGATTGATAATAATAAGAGTAATAAGTATAGTAATTGTCGTTCTACAGATCACATAAGCATAATATGGCTAATAATATGACTTAGATTGATAATAATAAGAGTAAAAAGTATAGTAATTGTCGTTCTATCGATCATATAGGTATAATATGGCTAATAATATGAGTTAGATTGATAATAATAAGAGTAATGAGTATAGTAATTATCGTTCTATCGATCATATAAGCATAATATGGCTAATAATATGGGTTGGATTGATAATAATAAGACTAATAAGTATAGTAATTGTTGTTCTATCGACCACATAAGCATAATATGGCTAATAATATGAGTTAGATTGATAATAATAAGAGCAATACGTATAGTAATTGTCGTTCTATCGATCACATAAGCATAATATGGCTAATAATATGAGTTAGATTGATAATCATAAGAGTAATAAGTATAGTAATTGTCGTTCTATCGACCACATAAGCATAATATGGCTAATAATAGGAGTTAGATTGATAATAATAAGAGTAGTGAGTATAGTAATTGTCGTTCTATCGATCATACAAGCATAATATGGCTAATAATATACGTTAGATTGATAATAATAAGAGTAATGAGTATAGAAATTGTAGTTCTATCGATCATATAAGCATAATATGGCTAATAATATGAGTTAGATTGATAATAATAGGAGTAATAAGTATAGTAATTATCGTTCTACCGATCATATAAGCATAATATGACTAATGATATGAGTTAGATTGATAACAATAAGAGTAAAAACTATAGTAATTGTCGTTCTATCGATCATATAGGTACAATATGGCTAATAATATGAGTTAGATTGATAATAATAAGAGTAATGAGTATAGTAATTGTCGTCCTATCGATCATATAAGCATAATATGGCTAATAATATGAGTTAGATTGATAATGATAAGAGTAGTAAGTATAGTAATTGTCGTTCTATCGATCATATCTCCATAATATGTTTAGTAATATGAGTTAGATTGATAATAGTGAGTGTAGTAAGTTTAGTAATTGTCGCCCTATCGATCATATAAGCATAATATGGCTAATAATATGAGTTGGATTAATAATACTAAGAAAAATCAGTATGGTAATTGTCGTTCTATCGGTCATATAACCATAATATGGCTTAATAATATGAGTTATATTGATAATAGTGAGTGTAATAAGTATAGTAATTGTCGTTCTATCGATCATATACGCTCAATATGGCTAATAATATGAGTTAGATTGATAATAATAAGAGTAATAAGTATAGTAATTGTCGTTCTATCGATCATATAAGCATAATATGGCTAATAATATGAGTTAGATTGATAATAGTGAGTGTAACAAGTATAGCAATTGTCGTAGTACCGATCATATAAGCACAATATGGCTAATAATAGGAGTTAGATTGATAATAATAAGAGTAGTGAGTATAGTAATTGTCGTTCTATCGATCATATAGGTATAATATGGCTAATAATATGAGTTAGATTGATAATAATAAGAGTAATGAGTATAGTAATTGTCGTTCTATCGATCACATAAGCATAATATGGCTAATAATATGAGTTAGATTGATAATACTAAGAGTAGTGAGCATAGTAATTGCCGTTCTATCGATCATATCTGCATAATATGGTTAATAATATGAGTTAGATTGATAATAATAAGAGTAAAAAGTATATTAATTGTCGTTCTATCGATCATATAAGCATAATATGGCTAATAATATGAGTTAGATTGATAATAATAGGAGTAATAACTATAGTAATTATCGTTCTACCGATCATATAAGCATAATATGACTAATAATATGAGTTAGATTGATAATAATAAGAGTAAAAAGTATAGTAATTGTCGTTCTATCGATCATATAGGTATAATATGGCTAATAATATGAGTTAGATTGATAATAATAAGACTAAGAAGTATAGTAATTGTCGTTCTATCGATCATACAAGCATAGTATGGCTCATAATATGTGTTAGATTGATAATAATAAGAGTAATAAGTATAGTAATTGTCGTTCTACAGATCACATAAGCATAATATGGCTAATAATATGAGTTAGATTGATAATCATAAGAGTAATATGTATAGTAATTGTCGTTCTATCGACCACATAAGCATAATATGGCTAATAATATGAGTTAGATTGATAATAATAAGAGCAATACGTATAGTAATTGTCGTTCTATCGATCACATAAGCATAATATGGCTAATAATATGAGTTAGATTGATAATCATAAGAGTAATAAGTATAGTAATTGTCGTTCTATCGACCACATAAGCATAATATGGCTAATAATAGGAGTTAGATTGATAATAATAAGAGTAGTGAGTATAGTAATTGTCGTTCTATCGATCATGCAAGCATAATATGGCTAATAATATACGTTAGATTGATAATAATAAGAGTAATAAGTATAGAAATTGTAGTTCTATCGATCATATAAGCATAATATGGCTAATAATATGAGTTAAATTGATAATAATAAGAGTAATGAGTATAGTAATTGTCGTTCTATCGATCATATAAGCATAATATGGCTAATAACATGGGTTGGATTTATAATAATAAGACTAATAAGTATAGTAATTGTCGCTCTATCGATCATATAAGCATAATATGGCTAATAATATGAGTTAGATAGATAATAATAAGAGTAATGAGTATAGTAATTGTCGTCCTATCGATCATATAGGTACAATATGGCTAATAATATGAGTTAAATTGATAATAATAAGAGTAATGAGTATAGTAATTGTCGTTCTATCGATCATATAAGCATAATATGGCTAATAATATGAGTTGGATTAATAATACTAAGAAAAATCAGTATAGTAATTGTCGTTCTATCGGTCATATAACCATAATATGGCTTAATAGTATGAGTTATATTGATAATAGTGAGTGTAATAAGTATAGTAATTGTCGTTCTATCGATCATATACGCTCAATATGGCTAATAATATGAGTTAGATTGATAATAATAAGAGTAATAAGTATAGTAATTGTCGTTCTATCGATCATATAAGCATAATATGGCTAATAATATGAGTTAGATTGATAATAGTGAGTGTAACAAGTATAGCAATTGTCGTAGTACCGATCATATAAGCACAATATGGCTAATAATAGGAGTTAGATTGATAATAATAAGAGTAGTGAGTATAGTAATTGTCGTTCTATCGATCATATAAGCATAATATGGCTAATAATATGAGTTAGATTGATAATAATAAGAGTAATGAGTATAGTAATTGTCGTTCTATCGATCATATAAGCATAATATGGCTAATAATATGAGTTAGATTGATAATAATAAGAGTAGTGAGTATAGTAATTGTCGTTCTATCGATCATATAAGCATAATATGGCTAATAATATGAGTTAGATTGATAATAATAAGACTAATAAGTATAGTAATTGTCGTTCTATCGATCATATAAGCATAGTATGTCTAATAATATGAGTTAGATTGATAATAATAAGAGTAATAAGTATAGTAATTGTCGTTCTACAGATCACATAAGCATAATATGGCTAATAATATGACTTAGATTGATAA
This sequence comes from Megachile rotundata, assembly GCF_050947335.1. Classification (NCBI taxonomy): domain Eukaryota; kingdom Metazoa; phylum Arthropoda; class Insecta; order Hymenoptera; family Megachilidae; genus Megachile; species Megachile rotundata. The sequence continues at coordinate 102,465 of NW_027473422.1, forward strand.
TAATAAGAGTAAAAAGTATAGTAATTGTCGTTCTATCGATCATATAGGTATAATATGGCTAATAATATGAGTTAGATTGATAATAATAAGAGTAATGAGTATAGTAATTATCGTTCTATCGATCATATAAGCATAATATGGCTAATAATATGGGTTGGATTGATAATAATAAGACTAATAAGTATAGTAATTGTTGTTCTATCGACCACATAAGCATAATATGGCTAATAATATGAGTTAGATTGATAATAATAAGAGCAATACGTATAGTAATTGTCGTTCTATCGATCACATAAGCATAATATGGCTAATAATATGAGTTAGATTGATAATCATAAGAGTAATAAGTATAGTAATTGTCGTTCTATCGACCACATAAGCATAATATGGCTAATAATAGGAGTTAGATTGATAATAATAAGAGTAGTGAGTATAGTAATTGTCGTTCTATCGATCATACAAGCATAATATGGCTAATAATATACGTTAGATTGATAATAATAAGAGTAATAAGTATAGAAATTGTAGTTCTATCGATCATATAAGCATAATATGGCTAATAATATGAGTTAGATTGATAATAATAGGAGTAATAAGTATAGTAATTATCGTTCTACCGATCATATAAGCATAATATGACTAATGATATGAGTTAGATTGATAACAATAAGAGTAAAAACTATAGTAATTGTCGTTCTATCGATCATATAGGTACAATATGGCTAATAATATGAGTTAGATTGATAATAATAAGAGTAATGAGTATAGTAATTGTCGTTCTATCGATCACATAAGCATAATATGGCTAATAATATGAGTTAGATTGATAATACTAAGAGTAGTGGGCATAGTAATTGTCGTTCTATCGATCATATCTGCATAATATGGCTAATAATATGAGTTAGATTGATAATAATAAGAGTAATAAGTATAGAAATTGTAGTTCTATCGATCATATAAGCATAATATGGCTAATAATATGAGTTAGATTGATAATAATAGGAGTAATAACTATAGTAATTGTCGTTCTATCGATCATATCTGCATAATATGGTTAATAATATGAGTTAGGTTGATAATAATAAGAGTAAAAAGTATAGTAATTGTCGTTCTATCGATCATATAGGTACAATATGGCTAATAATATGAGTTAAATTGATAATAATAAGAGTAATGAGTATAGTAATTGTCGTTCTATCGATCATATAAGCATAATATGGCTAATAACATGGGTTGGATTTATAATAATAAGACTAATAAGTATAGTAATTGTCGCTCTATCGATCATATAAGCATAATATGGCTAATAATATGAGTTAGATAGATAATAATAAGAGTAATGAGTATAGTAATTGTCGTCCTATCGATCATATAAGCATAATATGGCTAATAATATGAGTTAGATTGATAATGATAAGAGTAGTAAGTATAGTAATTGTCGTTCTATCGATCATATCTCCATAATATGTTTAGTAATAAGAGTTAGATTGATAATAGTGAGTGTAGTAAGTTTAGTAATTGTCGCCCTATCGATCATATAAGCATAATATGGCTAATAATATGAGTTGGATTAATAATACTAAGAAAAATCAGTATAGTAATTGTCGTTCTATCGGTCATATAACCATAATATGGCTTAATAATATGAGTTATATTGATAATAGTGAGTGTAATAAGTATAGTAATTGTCGTTCTATCGATCATATAAGCATAATATGGCTAATAATATGAGTTAGATTGATAATAATAAGAGTAATAAGTATAGTAATTGTCGTTCTACACATCACAGAAGCATAATATGGCTAATAATATGAGTTAGATTGATAATAATAAGAGTAAAAAGTATAGTAATTGTCGTTCTATCGATCATATAGGTACAATATGGCTAATAATATGAGTTAAATTGATAATAATAAGAGTAATGAGTATAGTAATTGTCGTTCTATCGATCATATAAGCATAATATGCCTAATAATACAGTCAGATTGATAATAGTAAGAGTAATAAGTATAGTAATTGTCGTTCTATCGATCATATAAGCATAATATGGCTAATAATATGAGTTGGATTGATAATAATAAGAGTAATGAGTATAGTAGTTGTTGTTCTATCGATCATATCTGCATAATATGGTTAATAATATGAGTTAGATTGATAATAATAAGAGTAAAAAGTATAGTAATTGTCGTTCTATCGATCATATAAGCATAATATGGCTAATAATATGAGTTAGATTAATAATAATAAGAGTAATAAGTATAGTAATTATCGTTCCACCGATCATATAAGCATAATATGGTTAATAATATGAGTTAGATTGATAATAATAAGAGTAAAAAGTATAGTAATTGTCGTTCTATCGATCATATAAGCATAATATGGCTAATAATATGAGTTAGATTGATAATAATAAGAGTAATGAGTATAGTAATTGTAGTTCTATTGCTCATATAAGCATAATATGGTTAATAATGTGAGTTAGATTGATAATAGTAAGAGTAATAAGTATAGTAATTATCGTTCTACCGATCATACAAGCATAATATGGCTAATAATATGAGTTAGATTGATAATAATAAGAGTAATGAGTATAGTAGTTGTAGTTCTATCGATCATATAAGCATAATATGGCTAATAATATGAGTTGGATTAATAATACTAAGAAAAATCAGTATAGTAATTGTCGTTCTATCGGTCATATAACCATAATATGGCTTAATAATATGAGTTATATTGATAATAGTGAGTGTAATAAGTATAGTAATTGTCGTTCTATCGATCATATACGCTCAATATGGCTAATAATATGAGTTAGATTGATAATAATAAGAGTAATAAGTATAGTAATTGTCGTTCTATCGATCATATAAGCATAATATGGCTAATAATATGAGTTAGATTGATAATAGTGAGTGTAACAAGTATAGCAATTGTCGTAGTACCGATCATATAAGCACAATATGGCTAATAATAGGAGTTAGATTGATAATAATAAGAGTAGTGAGTATAGTAATTGTCGTTCTATCGATCATATAAGCATAATATGGCTAATAATATGAGTTAGATTGATAATAATAAGAGTAATAAGTATAGTAATTGTCGTTCTACACATCACATAAGCATAATATGGCTAATAATATGAGTTAGATTGATAATAATAAGAGTAAAAAGTATAGTAATTGTCGTTCTATCGATCATATAGGTACAATATGGCTAATAATATGAGTTAAATTGATAATAATAAGAGTAATGAGTATAGTAATTGTCGTTCTATCGATCATATAAGCATAATATGCCTAATAATACAGTCAGATTGATAATAGTAAGAGTAATAAGTATAGTAATTGTCGTTCTATCGATCATATAAGCATAATATGGCTAATAATATGAGTTGGATTGATAATAATAAGAGTAATGAGTATAGTAGTTGTTGTTCTATCGATCATATCTGCATAATATGGTTAATAATATGAGTTAGATTGATAATAATAAGAGTAAAAAGTATAGTAATTGTCGTTCTATCGATCATATAAGCATAATATGGCTAATAATATGAGTTAGATTAATAATAATAAGAGTAATAAGTATAGTAATTATCGTTCCACCGATCATATAAGCATAATATGGTTAATAATATGAGTTAGATTGATAATAATAAGAGTAAAAAGTATAGTAATTGTCGTTCTATCGATCATATAAGCATAATATGGCTAATAATATGAGTTAGATTGATAATAATAAGAGTAATGAGTATAGTAATTGTAGTTCTATTGCTCATATAAGCATAATATGGTTAATAATGTGAGTTAGATTGATAATAGTAAGAGTAATAAGTATAGTAATTATCGTTCTACCGATCATACAAGCATAATATGGCTAATAATATGAGTTAGATTGATAATAATAAGAGTAATGAGTATAGTAGTTGTAGTTCTATCGATCATATAAGCATAATATGGCTAATAATATGAGTTGGATTAATAATACTAAGAAAAATCAGTATAGTAATTGTCGTTCTATCGGTCATATAACCATAATATGGCTTAATAATATGAGTTATATTGATAATAGTGAGTGTAATAAGTATAGTAATTGTCGTTCTATCGATCATATACGCTCAATATGGCTAATAATATGAGTTAGATTGATAATAATAAGAGTAATAAGTATAGTAATTGTCGTTCTATCGATCATATAAGCATAATATGGCTAATAATATGAGTTAGATTGATAATAGTGAGTGTAACAAGTATAGCAATTGTCGTAGTACCGATCATATAAGCACAATATGGCTAATAATAGGAGTTAGATTGATAATAATAAGAGTAGTGAGTATAGTAATTGTCGTTCTATCGATCATATAGGTATAATATGGCTAATAATATGAGTTAGATTGATAATAATAAGAGTAATGAGTATAGTAATTGTCGTTCTATCGATCATATAGGTATAATATGGCTATTAATATGAGTTAGATTGATAATAATAAGACTAAGAAGTATAGTAATTGTCGTTCTATCGATCATACAAGCATAGTATGGCTCATAATATGTGTTAGATTGATAATAATAAGAGTAATAAGTATAGTAATTGTCGTTCTACAGATCACATAAGCATAATATGGCTAATAATATGAGTTAGATTGATAATCATAAGAGTAATATGTATAGTAATTGTCGTTCTATCGACCACATAAGCATAATATGGCTAATAATATGAGTTAGATTGATAATAATAAGAGCAATACGTATAGTAATTGTCGTTCTATCGATCACATAAGCATAATATGGCTAATAATATGAGTTAGATTGATAATCATAAGAGTAATAAGTATAGTAATTGTCGTTCTATCGACCACATAAGCATAATATGGCTAATAATAGGAGTTAGATTGATAATAATAAGAGTAGTGAGTATAGTAATTGTCGTTCTATCGATCATACAAGCATAATATGGCTAATAATATACGTTAGATTGATAATAATAAGAGTAATAAGTATAGAAATTGTAGTTCTATCGATCATATAAGCATAATATGGCTAATAATATGAGTTAGGTTGATAATAATAAGAGTAAAAAGTATAGTAATTGTCGTTCTATCGATCATATAGGTACAATATAGCTAATAATATGAGTTAAATTGATAATAATAAGAGTAATGAGTATAGTAATTGTCGTTCTATCGATCATATAAGCATAATATGGCTAATAACATGGGTTGGATTTATAATAATAAGACTAATAAGTATAGTAATTGTCGCTCTATCGATCATATAAGCATAATATGGCTAATAATATGAGTTAGATAGATAATAATAAGAGTAATGAGTATAGTAATTGTCGTCCTATCGATCATATAAGCATAATATGGCTAATAATATGAGTTAGATTGATAATGATAAGAGTAGTAAGTATGGTAATTGTCGTTCTATCGATCATATCTCCATAATATGTTTAGTAATATGAGTTAGATTGATAATAGTGAGTGTAGTAAGTTTAGTAATTGTCGCCCTATCGATCATATAAGCATAATATGGCTAATAATATGAGTTGGATTAATAATACTAAGAAAAATCAGTATAGTAATTGTCGTTCTATCGGTCATATAACCATAATATGGCTTAATAATATGAGTTATATTGATAATAGTGAGTGTAATAAGTATAGTAATTGTCGTTCTATCGATCATATACGCTCAATATGGCCAATAATATGAGTTAGATTGATAATAATAAGAGTAATAAGTATAGTAATTGTCGTTCTATCGATCATATAAGCATAATATGGCTAATAATATGGGTTGGATTTATAATAATAAGACTAATACGTATAGTAATTGTCGCTCTATCGATCATATAAGCATAATATGGCTAATAATATGAGTTAGATAGATAATAATAAGAGTAATAAGTATAGTAATTATCGTTCTATCGATCACATAAGCATAATATGGCTAATAATAGGAGTTAGATTGATAGTAATAAGAGTAGTGAGTATAGTAATTGTCGTTCTATCGATCATATAAGCATAATATGGCTAATAATATGAGTTAGATTGATAATAATAAGAGTAATGAGTATAGTAATTGTAGTACTATTGCTCATATAAGCATAATATGGTTAATAATGTGAGTTAGATTGATAATAATAAGAGTAATAGGTATAGTAATTATCGTTCTAGCGATTATACAAGCATAATATGGCTAATAATATGAGTTAGATTGATAATAATAGGAGTAATAAGTATAGTAATTATCGTTCTACCGATCATATAAGCATAATATGACTAATGATATGAGTTAGATTGATAACAATAAGAGTAAAAAGTATAGTAATTGTCGTTCTATCGATCATATAGGTATAATATGGCTAATAATATGAGTTAGATTGATAATAATAAGAGTAATGAGTATAGTAATTGTCGTTCTATCGATCACATAAGCATAATATGGCTAATAATATGAGTTAGATTGATAATACTAAGAGTAGTGAGCATAGTAATTGTCGTTCTATCGATCATATCTGCATAATATGGTTAATAATATGAGTTAGATTGATAATAATAAGAGTAAAAAGTATATTAATTGTCGTTCTATCGATCATATAAGCATAATATGGCTAATAATATGAGTTAGATTGATAATAATAGGAGTAATAACTATAGTAATTATCGTTCTACCGATCATATAAGCATAATATGACTAATAATATGAGTTAGATTGATAATAATAAGAGTGAAAAGTATAGTAATTGTCGTTCTATCGATCATATAGGTATAATATGGCTAATAATATGAGTTAGATTGATAATAATAAGACTAAGAAGTATAGTAATTGTCGTTCTATCGATCATACAAGCATAGTATGGCTCATAATATGTGTTAGATTGATAATAATAAGAGTAATAAGTATAGTAATTGTCGTTCTACAGATCACATAAGCATAATATGGCTAATAATATGAGTTAGATTGATAATCATAAGAGTAATATGTATAGTAATTGTCGTTCTATCGACCACATAAGCATAATATGGCTAATAATATGAGTTAGATTGATAATAATAAGAGCAATACGTATAGTAATTGTCGTTCTATCGATCACATAAGCATAATATGGCTAATAATATGAGTTAGATTGATAATCATAAGAGTAATAAGTATAGTAATTGTCGTTCTATCGACCACATAAGCATAATATGGCTAATAATAGGAGTTAGATTGATAATAATAAGAGTAGTGAGTATAGCAATTGTCGTTCTATCGATCATACAAGCATAATATGGCTAATAATATGAGTTAGATTGATAATAATAGGAGTAATAAGTATAGTAATTATCGTTCTACCGATCATATAAGCATAATATGACTAATGATATGAGTTAGATTGATAACAATAAGAGTAAAAAGTATAGTAATTGTCGTTCTATCGATCATATAGGTACAATATGGCTAATAATATGAGTTAGATTGATAATAATAAGAGTAATGAGTATAGTAATTGTCGTTCTATCGATCACATAAGCATAATATGGCTAATAATATGAGTTAGATTGATAATACTAAGAGTAGTGGGCATAGTAATTGTCGTTCTATCGATCATATCTGCATAATATGGCTAATAATATGAGTTAGATTGATAATAATAAGAGTAATAAGTATAGATATTGTAGTTCTATCGATCATATAAGCATAATATGGCTAATAATATGAGTTAGATTGATAATAATAAGAGTAATGAGTATAGTAATTGTCGTTCTATCGATCACATAAGCATAATATGGCTAATAATATGAGTTAGATTGATAATACTAAGAGTAGTGAGCATAGTAATTGTCGTTCTATCGATCATATCTGCATAATATGGTTAATAATATGAGTTAGATTGATAATAATAAGAGTAAAAAGTATATTAATTGTCGTTCTATCGATCATATAAGCATAATATGGCTAATAATATGAGTTAGATTGATAATAATAGGAGTAATAACTATAGTAATTATCGTTCTACCGATCATATAAGCATAATATGACTAATAATATGAGTTAGATTGATAATAATAAGAGTGAAAAGTATAGTAATTGTCGTTCTATCGATCATATAGGTATAATATGGCTAATAATATGAGTTAGATTGATAATAATAAGACTAAGAAGTATAGTAATTGTCGTTCTATCGATCATACAAGCATAGTATGGCTCATAATAGGTGTTAGATTGATAATAATAAGAGTAATAAGTATAGTAATTGTCGCTCTACAGATCACATAAGCATAATATGGCTAATAATATGAGTTAGATTGATAATCATAAGAGTAATATGTATAGTAATTGTCGTTCTATCGACCACATAAGCATAATATGGCTAATAATATGAGTTAGATTGATAATAATAAGAGCAATACGTATAGTAATTGTCGTTCTATCGATCACATAAGCATAATATGGCTAATAATATGAGTTAGATTGATAATCATAAGAGTAATAAGTATAGTAATTGTCGTTCTATCGACCACATAAGCATAATATGGCTAATAATAGGAGTTAGATTGATAATAATAAGAGTAGTGAGTATAGTAATTGTCGTTCTATCGATCATACAAGCATAATATGGCTAATAATATGAGTTAGATTGATAATAATAGGAGTAATAAGTATAGTAATTATCGTTCTACCGATCATATAAGCATAATATGACTAATGATATGAGTTAGATTGATAACAATAAGAGTAAAAAGTATAGTAATTGTCGTTCTATCGATCATATAGGTACAATATGGCTAATAATATGAGTTAGATTGATAATAATAAGAGTAATGAGTACAGTAATTGTCGTTCTATCGATCACATAAGCATAATATGGCTAATAATATGAGTTAGATTGATAATACTAAGAGTAGTGGGCATAGTAATTGTCGTTCTATCGATCATATCTGCATAATATGGCTAATAATATGAGTTAGATTGATAATAATAAGAGTAATAAGTATAGAAATTGTAGTTCTATCGATCATATAAGCATAATATGGCTAATAATATGAGTTAGATTGATAATAATAGGAGTAATAACTATAGTAATTGTCGTTCTATCGATCATATCTGCATAATATGGTTAATAATATGAGTTAGGTTGATAATAATAAGAGTAAAAAGTATAGTAATTGTCGTTCTATCGATCATATAGGTACAATATGGCTAATAATATGAGTTAGATTGATAATAATAAGAGTAATGAGTATAGTAATTGTCGTTCTATCGATCATATAAGCATAATATGGCTAATAACATGGGTTGGATTTATAATAATAAGACTAATAAGTATAGTAATTGTCGCTCTATCGATCATATAAGCATAATATGGCTAATAATATGAGTTAGATAGATAATAATAAGAGTAATGAGTATAGTAATTGTCGTCCTATCGATCATATAAGCATAATATGGCTAATAATATGAGTTAGATTGATAATGATAAGAGTAGTAAGTATAGTAATTGTCGTTCTATCGATCATATCTCCATAATATGTTTAGTAATATGAGTTAGATTGATAATAGTGAGTGTAGTAAGTTTAGTAATTGTCGCCCTATCGATCATATAAGCATAATATGGCTAATAATATGAGTTGGATTAATAATACTAAGAAAAATCAGTATAGTAATTGTCGTTCTATCGGTCATATAACCATAATATGGCTTAATAATATGAGTTATATTGATAATAGTGAGTGTAATAAGTATAGTAATTGTCGTTCTATCGATCATATACGCTCAATATGGTAATAATATGAGTTAGATTGATAATAATAAGAGTAATAAGTATAGTAATTGTCGTTCTATCGATCATATAAGCATAATATGGCTAATAATATGAGTTAGATTGATAATAGTGAGTGTAACAAGTATAGCAATTGTCGTAGTACCGATCATATAAGCACAATATGGCTAATAATAGGAGTTAGATTGATAATAATAAGAGTAGTGAGTATAGTAATTGTCGTTCTATCGATCATATAGGTATAATATGGCTAATAATATGAGTTAGATTGATAATAATAAGAGTAATGAGTATAGTAATTGTCGTTCTATCGATCACATAAGCATAATATGGCTAATAATATGAGTTAGATTGATAATACTAAGAGTAGTGAGCATAGTAATTGCCGTTCTATCGATCATATCTGCATAATATGGTTAATAATATGAGTTAGATTGATAATAATAAGAGTAAAAAGTATATTAATTGTCGTTCTATCGATCATATAAGCATAATATGGCTAATAATATGAGTTAGATTGATAATAATAGGAGTAATAACTATAGTAATTATCGTTCTACCGATCATATAAGCATAATATGACTAATAATATGAGTTAGATTGATAATAATAAGAGTAAAAAGTATAGTAATTGTCGTTCTATCGATCATATAGGTATAATATGGCTAATAATATGAGTTAGATTGATAATAATAAGACTAAGAAGTATAGTAATTGTCGTTCTATCGATCATACAAGCATAGTATGGCTCATAATATGTGTTAGATTGATAATAATAAGAGTAATAAGTATAGTAATTGTCGTTCTACAGATCACATAAGCATAATATGGCTAATAATATGAGTTAGATTGATAATCATAAGAGTAATATGTATAGTAATTGTCGTTCTATCGACCACATAAGCATAATATGGCTAATAATATGAGTTAGATTGATAATAATAAGAGCAATACGTATAGTAATTGTCGTTCTATCGATCACATAAGCATAATATGGCTAATAATATGAGTTAGATTGATAATCATAAGAGTAATAAGTATAGTAATTGTCGTTCTATCGACCACATAAGCATAATATGGCTAATAATAGGAGTTAGATTGATAATAATAAGAGTAGTGAGTATAGTAATTGTCGTTCCATCGATCATGCAAGCATAATATGGCTAATAATATACGTTAGATTGATAATAATAAGAGTAATAAGTATAGAAATTGTAGCTCTATCGATCATATAAGCATAATATGGCTAATAATATGAGTTAAATTGATAATAATAAGAGTAATGAGTATAGTAATTGTCGTTCTATCGATCATATAAGCATAATATGGCTAATAACATGGGTTGGATTTATAATAATAAGACTAATAAGTATAGTAATTGTCGCTCTATCGATCATATAAGCATAATATGGCTAATAATATGAGTTAGATAGATAATAATAAGAGTAATGAGTATAGTAATTGTCGTCCTATCGATCATATAGGTACAATATGGCTAATAATATGAGTTAAATTGATAATAATAAGAGTAATGAGTATAGTAATTGTCGTTCTATCGATCATATAAGCATAATATGGCTAATAATATGAGTTGGATTAATAATACTAAGAAAAATCAGTATAGTAATTGTCGTTCTATCGGTCATATAACCATAATATGGCTTAATAGTATGAGTTATATTGATAATAGTGAGTGTAATAAGTATAGTAATTGTCGTTCTATCGATCATATACGCTCAATATGGCTAATAATATGAGTTAGATTGATAATAATAAGAGTAATAAGTATAGTAATTGTCGTTCTATCGATCATATAAGCATAATATGGCTAATAATATGAGTTAGATTGATAATAGTGAGTGTAACAAGTATAGCAATTGTCGTAGTACCGATCATATAAGCACAATATGGCTAATAATAGGAGTTAGATTGATAATAATAAGAGTAGTGAGTATAGTAATTGTCGTTCTATCGATCATATAAGCATAATATGGCTAATAATATGAGTTAGATTGATAATAATAAGAGTAATGAGTATAGTAATTGTCGTTCTATCGATCATATAAGCATAATATGGCTAATAATATGAGTTAGATTGATAATAATAAGAGTAGTGAGTATAGTAATTGTCGTTCTATCGATCATATAAGCATAATATGGCTAATAATATACGTTAGATTGATAATAATAAGAGTAATAAGTATAGAAATTGTAGCTCTATCGATCATATAAGCATAATATGGCTAATAATATGAGTTAAATTGATAATAATAAGAGTAATGAGTATAGTAATTGTCGTTCTATCGATCATATAAGCATAATATGGCTAATAACATGGGTTGGATTTATAATAATAAGACTAATAAGTATAGTAATTGTCGCTCTATCGATCATATAAGCATAATATGGCTAATAATATGAGTTAGATAGATAATAATAAGAGTAATGAGTATAGTAATTGTCGTCCTATCGATCATATAGGTACAATATGGCTAATAATATGAGTTAAATTGATAATAATAAGAGTAATGAGTATAGTAATTGTCGTTCTATCGATCATATAAGCATAATATGGCTAATAATATGAGTTGGATTAATAATACTAAGAAAAATCAGTATAGTAATTGTCGTTCTATCGGTCATATAACCATAATATGGCTTAATAGTATGAGTTATATTGATAATAGTGAGTGTAATAAGTATAGTAATTGTCGTTCTATCGATCATATACGCTCAATATGGCTAATAATATGAGTTAGATTGATAATAATAAGAGTAATAAGTATAGTAATTGTCGTTCTATCGATCATATAAGCATAATATGGCTAATAATATGAGTTAGATTGATAATAGTGAGTGTAACAAGTATAGCAATTGTCGTAGTACCGATCATATAAGCACAATATGGCTAATAATAGGAGTTAGATTGATAATAATAAGAGTAGTGAGTATAGTAATTGTCGTTCTATCGATCATATAAGCATAATATGGCTAATAATATGAGTTAGATTGATAATAATAAGAGTAATGAGTATAGTAATTGTCGTTCTATCGATCATATAAGCATAATATGGCTAATAATATGAGTTAGATTGATAATAATAAGAGTAGTGAGTATAGTAATTGTCGTTCTATCGATCATATAAGCATAATATGGCTAATAATATGAGTTAGATTGATAATAATAAGACTAATAAGTATAGTAATTGTCGTTCTATCGATCATATAAGCATAGTATGTCTAATAATATGAGTTAGATTGATAATAATAAGAGTAATAAGTATAGTAATTGTCGTTCTACAGATCACATAAGCATAATATGGCTAATAATATGTCTTAGATTGATAATAATAAGAGTAAAAAGTATAGTAATTGTCGTTCTATCGATCATATAGGTATAATATGGCTAATAATATGAGTTAGATTGATAATAATAAGAGTAATGAGTATAGTAATTATCGTTCTATCGATCATATAAGCATAATATGGCTAATAATATGGGTTGGATTGATAATAATAAGACTAATAAGTATAGTAATTGTTGTTCTATCGACCACATAAGCATAATATGGCTAATAATATGAGTTAGATTGATAATAATAAGAGCAATACGTATAGTAATTGTCGTTCTATCGATCACATAAGCATAATATGGCTAATAATATGAGTTAGATTGATAATCATAAGAGTAATAAGTATAGTAATTGTCGTTCTATCGACCACATAAGCATAATATGGCTAATAATAGGAGTTAGATTGATAATAATAAGAGTAGTGAGTATAGTAATTGTCGTTCTATCGATCATACAAGCATAATATGGCTAATAATATACGTTAGATTGATAATAATAAGAGTAATAAGTATAGAAATTGTAGTTCTATCGATCATATAAGCATAATATGGCTAATAATATGAGTTAGATTGATAATAATAGGAGTAATAAGTATAGTAATTATCGTTCTACCGATCATATAAGCATAATATGACTAATGATATGAGTTAGATTGATAACAATAAGAGTAAAAACTATAGTAATTGTCGTTCTATCGATCATATAGGTACAATATGGCTAATAATATGAGTTAGATTGATAATAATAAGAGTAATGAGTATAGTAATTGTCGTTCTATCGATCACATAAGCATAATATGGCTAATAATATGAGTTAGATTGATAATACTAAGAGTAGTGGGCATAGTAATTGTCGTTCTATCGATCATATCTGCATAATATGGCTAATAATATGAGTTAGATTGATAATAATAAGAGTAATAAGTATAGAAATTGTAGTTCTATCGATCATATAAGCATAATATGGCTAATAATATGAGTTAGATTGATAATAATAGGAGTAATAACTATAGTAATTGTCGTTCTATCGATCATATCTGCATAATATGGTTAATAATATGAGTTAGGTTGATAATAATAAGAGTAAAAAGTATAGTAATTGTCGTTCTATCGATCATATAGGTACAATATGGCTAATAATATGAGTTAAATTGATAATAATAAGAGTAATGAGTATAGTAATTGTCGTTCTATCGATCATATAAGCATAATATGGCTAATAACATGGGTTGGATTTATAATAATAAGACTAATAAGTATAGTAATTGTCGCTCTATCGATCATATAAGCATAATATGGCTAATAATATGAGTTAGATAGATAATAATAAGAGTAATGAGTATAGTAATTGTCGTCCTATCGATCATATAAGCATAATATGGCTAATAATATGAGTTAGATTGATAATGATAAGAGTAGTAAGTATAGTAATTGTCGTTCTATCGATCATATCTCCATAATATGTTTAGTAATAAGAGTTAGATTGATAATAGTGAGTGTAGTAAGTTTAGTAATTGTCGCCCTATCGATCATATAAGCATAATATGGCTAATAATATGAGTTGGATTAATAATACTAAGAAAAATCAGTATAGTAATTGTCGTTCTATCGGTCATATAACCATAATATGGCTTAAAAATATGAGTTATATTGATAATAGTGAGTGTAATAAGTATAGTAATTGTCGTTCTATCGATCATATACGCTCAATATGGCTAATAATATGAGTTAGATTGATAATAATAAGAGTAGTGAGTATAGTAATTGTCGTTCTATCGATCATATAAGCATAATATGGCTAATAATATGAGTTAGATTGATAATAATAAGAGTAATAAGTATAGTAATTGTCGTTCTACACATCACATAAGCATAATATGGCTAATAATATGAGTTAGATTGATAATAATAAGAGTAAAAAGTATAGTAATTGTCGTTCTATCGATCATATAGGTATAATATGGCTAATAATATGAGTTAGATTGATAATAATAAGAGTAATGAGTGTAGTAATTATCGTTCTATCGATCATATAAGCATAATATGGCTAATAATATGGGTTGGATTGATAATAATAAGACTAATAAGTATAGTAATTGTTGTTCTATCGATCATATAAGCATAATATGGTTAATAATATGAGTTAGATTGATAATAATAAGAGTAGTAAGTATAGTAATTGTCGTTCTATCGATCATATAAGCATAATATGGCTGATAATATGAGTTACACTGATAATAATAAGAGTAATTAGTATAGTAATGGTCGTTCCATCGATCATATCTGCATAATATGGTTAATAATATGAGTTAGATTGATAATAGCGAGTGTAATAAGTATAGTAATTGTCGCTCTATCGATCATATAAGCATAATATGGCTAATATTATGAGTTAGATTGATAATAATAAGAGTAATAAGTATAGTAATTGTCGTTCTATCGATCATATAAGCATAATATGGCTAATAATTTGAGTTAGATTGATAATATAAGAGTAATAAGTATAGTAATTGTCGTTCTATCGATCACATCTGCTTAATATGGTTAATAATATGAGTTAGATTGATAATAGTGAGTGTAATGAGTATAGTAATTGTCGTTATATCGATCATATAAGCATAATATGGCTAATCATATGAGTTAGATTGATAATGATAAGAGTAGTAATTATAGTAATTGTCGTTCTATCGATCATATCTCCATACTATGGTTAGTAATATGAGTTAGATTGATAATAGTGAGTGTAATAAGTTTAGTAATTGTCGTTCTATCGATCATATACGCTCAATATGGCTAATAATATGAGTTAGATTGATAATAATAAGAGTAGTGAGTATAGTAATTGTCGTTCTATCGATCATATAAGCATAATATGGCTAATAATATGAGTTAGATTGATAATAATAAGAGTAATAAGTATAGTAATTGTCGTTCTACACATCACATAAGCATAATATGGCTAATAATATGAGTTAGATTGATAATAATAAGAGTAAAAAGTATATTAATTGTCGTTCTATCGATCATATAAGCATAATATGGCGAATAATATGAGTTAGATTGATAATAATAGGAGTAATAAGTATAGTAATTATCGTTCTACCGATTATATAAGCATAATATGGCTAATAATATAAGTTATTTTGATAATAATAAGAGTAATAAGTATAGTAATTGTCGTTCTATCAATCATAATTGCAGAATATGGTTAATAGTATGAGTTAGATTGATAACAGTGAGTGTAATAAGTATAGTAATTTTCGTTCTATCGACCATATAAGCATAATATGGCTAATAATATGAGTTAGATTGATAATAATAAGTGTAATAAGTATAGAAATTGTAGTTCTATCGATCATATAAGCATAATATGGCTAATAATATGAGTTAGATTGATAATAATAGGAGTAATAAGTACAGTAATTATCGTTCTACCGATCATATAAGCATAATATGACTAATAATATGAGTTAGATTGATAACAATAAGAGTAAAAAGTATAGTAATTGTCGTTCTATCGATCATATAGGTATAATATGGCTAATAATATGAGTTAGATTGATAATAATAAGAGTAATGAGTATAGCAATTGTCGTTCTATCGATCATATAAGCATAATATGGCTAATAATATCAGTCAGATTGATAATAGTAAGAGTAATAAGTATAGTAATTGTCGTTCTATCGATCATATCTGCATAATATGGTTAATAATATGAGTTAGATTGATAATAATAAGAGTAAAAAGTATATTAATTGTCGTGCTATCGATCATATAAGCATAATATGGCTAATAATATGGGTTGGATTGATAATAATAAGACTAATAAGTATAGTAATTGTTGTTCTATCGATCATATAAGCATAATATGGTTAATAATATGAGTTAGATTGATAATAATAAGAGTAATAAGTATAGCAATTGTCGTTCTATCGATCATATAAGCATAATATGGCTAATAATATGAGTTTGATTGATAATAATAAGAGTAATGTGTATAGTAGTTGTTGTTCTATCGATCATATCTGCATAATATGGTTAATAATATGAGTTAGATTGATAATAATAAGAGTAATAGGTATAGTAATTGTAGTTCTATCGATCATATAAGCATAATATGGCGAATAATAGGAGTTAGATTGATAATAATAGGAGTAATAAGTATAGTAATTATCGTTCTACCGATTATATAAGCATAATATGACTAATAATATGAGTTAGATTGATAATAATAAGAGTAAAAAGTATAGTAATTGTCGTTCTATCGATCATATAGGTACAATATGGCTAATAATATGAGTTAAAATGATAATAATAAGAGTAATGAGTATAGTAATTGTCGTTCTATCGATCATATCTCCGTAACATGGTTAGTAATATGAGTTAGATTGATAATAGTGAGTGTAATAAGTTTAGTAATTGTCGTCCTATCGATCATATAAGCATAATATGGCTAATAATATGAGTTGGATTAATAATACTAAGAGTAATCAGTATAGTAATTGTCGTTCTATCGGTCATATAAGTATAATATGGCTAATAATATGAGTTAGGTCGATAATAATAAGAGTAATAAGTATAGTAATTGTCGTTTTATCGATCATGTTTGCATAATATAGTTAATAGTATGAGTTAGATTGATAAGAGTGAGTGTAATAAGTATAGTAATTGTCGTTCTATCGATCATATAAGCATAATATGGCTAATAATATGAGTTAGGTTGATAATAATAAGAGTAATAAGTATAGTAATTGTCGTTCTATCGATCGTGTTTGCATAATATAGTTAATAGTATGAGTTAGATTGATAACAGTGAGTGTAATAAGTATAGTAATTGTCGTTCTATCGATCATATAAGCATAATATGGCTAATAATATGAGTTAGATTGATAATAGTAAGAGTAATGAGTATGGTATTTGTCGTACTATCGATCATATAAGCATAATATGGTTAATAATATGAGTTAGATTGATAATAATAAGAGTAATAAGCATAGTAATTGTCGTTTTATCGATCATATAAGCATAATATGACTAATAATATGAGTTAGATTGATAACAATAAGAGTAAAAAGTATAGTAATTGGCGTTCTATCGATCATATAGGTATAATATGGCTAATAATATGAGTTAGATTGATAATAATAAGAGTAATGAGTATAGCAATTGTCGTTCTATCGATCATATAAGCATAATATGGCTAATAATATCAGTCAGATTGATAATAGTAAGAGTAATAAGTATAGTAATTGTCGTTCTATCGATCATATCTGCATAATATGGTTAATAATATGAGTTAGATTGATAATAATAAGAGTAAAAAGTATATTAATTGTCGTGCTATCGATCATATAAGCATAATATGGCTAATAATATGGGTTGGATTGATAATAATAAGACTAATAAGTATAGTAATTGTTGTTCTATCGATCATATAAGCATAATATGGTTAATAATATGAGTTAGATTGATAACAATAAGAGTAATAAGTATAGTAATTGTCGTTCTATCGATCATATAAGCATAATATGGCTAATAATATGAGTTAGATTGATAACAATAAGACTAATAAGTATAGTAATTGTCGTTCTATCGATCATATGAGCATAGTATGTCTAATAATATGAGTTAGATTGATAATAATAAGAGTAATAAGTATAGTAATTGTCGTTCTACAGATCACATAAGCATAATATGGCTAATAATATGAGTTAGATTGATAATAATAAGAGTTATGAGTATTGTAATTGTCGTTCTACAGATCACATAAGCATAATATGGCTAATAATATGAGTTTGATTGATAATAATAAGAGTAATGTGTATAGTAGTTGTTGTTCTATCGATCATATCTGCATAATATGGTTAATAATATGAGTTAGATTGATAATAATAAGAGTAATAGGTATAGTAATTGTAGTTCTATCGATCATATAAGCATAATATGGCGAATAATAGGAGTTAGATTGATAATAATAGGAGTAATAAGTATAGTAATTATCGTTCTACCGATTATATAAGCATAATATGACTAATAATATGAGTTAGATTGATAATAATAAGAGTAAAAAGTATAGTAATTGTCGTTCTATCGATCATATAAGCATAATATGGCTAATAATATGAGTTAGATTGATAATAATAAGACTAATAAGTATAGTAATTGTCGTTCTATCGATCATATGAGCATAGTGTGTCTAATAATATGAGTTAGATTGATAATAATAAGAGTAATAAGTATAGTAATTGTCGTTCTACAGATCACATAAGCATAATATGGCTAATAATATGAGTTAGATTGATAATAATAAGAGTAATAAGTATAGTAATTGTCGTTCTACAGATCACATAAGCATAATATGGCTAATAATATGAGTTAGATTGATAATAATAAGAGTAAAAAGTATAGTAATTGTCGCTCTATCGATCATATAGGTACAATACGGCTAATAATATGAGTTAAAATGATAATAATAAGAGTAATGAGTATAGTAATTGTCGTTCTATCGATCATATCTCCGTAACATGGTTAGTAATATGAGTTAGATTGATAATAGTGAGTGTAATAAGTTTAGTAATTGTCGTCCTATCGATCATATAAGCATAATATGGCTAATAATATGAGTTGGATTAATAATACTAAGAGTAATCAGTATAGTAATTGTCGTTCTATCGGTCATATAAGTATAATATGGCTAATAATATGAGTTAGGTCGATAATAATAAGAGTAATAAGTATAGTAATTGTCGTTCTATCGATCATGTTTGCATAATATAGTTAATAGTATGAGTTAGATTGATAACAGTGAGTGTAATAAGTATAGTAATTGTCGTTCTATCGATCATATAAGCATAATATGGCTAATAATATGAGTTAGGTCGATAATGATAAGAGTAATAAGTATAGTAATTGTCGTTCTATCGATCATGTTTGCATAATATAGTTAATAGTATGAGTTAGATTGATAACAGTGAGTGTAATAAGTATAGTAATTGTCGTTCTATCGATCATATAAGCATAATATGGCTAATAATATGAGTTAGGTCGATAATGATAAGAGTAATAAGTATAGTAATTGTCGTTCTATCGATCATATCAGCATAATATGGTTAATAATATGAGTTAGATTGATAATAATAAGAGTAATAAGTATAGTAATTGTAGTTCTATCGATCATACAAGCGTAATGTGGCTAATAATATGAGTTAGATTGATAATAATAAGAGTAATAGGTATAGTAATTATCGTTCTACCGATCATATAAGCATAATATGGCTAATAATATGAGTTAGATTGATAATAATAAGAGTAATAAGTATAGTAATTGTCGTTCTATCGATCATATCTGCATAATATGGTTAATAATATGATTTAGATTGATAATAATAAGAGTAAAAAGTATATTAATTGTCGTTCTATCGATCATATAAGCATAATATGGCGAATAATATGAGTTAGATTGATAATAATAGGAGTAATAAGTATAGTAATTATCGTTCTACCGATTATATAAGCATAATATGGCTAATAATATAAGTTATTTTGATAATAATAAGAGTAATAAGTATAGTAATTGTCGTTCTATCAATCATAATTGCAGAATATGGTTAATAGTATGAGTTAGATTGATAACAGTGAGTGTAATAAGTATAGTAATTTTCGTTCTATCGACCATATAAGCATAATATGGCTAATAATATGAGTTAGATTGATAATAATAAGTGTAATAAGTATAGAAATTGTAGTTCTATCGATCATATAAGCATAATATGGCTAATAATATGAGTTAGATTGATAATAATAGGAGTAATAAGTACAGTAATTATCGTTCTACCGATCATATAAGCATAATATGACTAATAATATGAGTTAGATTGATAACAATAAGAGTAAAAAGTATAGTAATTGTCGTTCTATCGATCATATAGGTATAATATGGCTAATAATATGAGTTAGATTGATAATAATAAGAGTAATGAGTATAGCAATTGTCGTTCTATCGATCATATAAGCATAATATGGCTAATAATATCAGTCAGATTGATAATAGTAAGAGTAATAAGTATAGTAATTGTCGTTCTATCGATCATATCTGCATAATATGGTTAATAATATGAGTTAGATTGATAATAATAAGAGTAAAAAGTATATTAATTGTCGTGCTATCGATCATATAAGCATAATATGGCTAATAATATGGGTTGGATTGATAATAATAAGACTAATAAGTATAGTAATTGTTGTTCTATCGATCATATAAGCATAATATGGTTAATAATATGAGTTAGATTGATAATAATAAGAGTAATAAGTATAGCAATTGTCGTTCTATCGATCATATAAGCATAATATGGCTAATAATATGAGTTTGATTGATAATAATAAGAGTAATGTGTATAGTAGTTGTTGTTCTATCGATCATATCTGCATAATATGGTTAATAATATGAGTTAGATTGATAATAATAAGAGTAATAGGTATAGTAATTGTAGTTCTATCGATCATATAAGCATAATATGGCGAATAATAGGAGTTAGATTGATAATAATAGGAGTAATAAGTATAGTAATTATCGTTCTACCGATTATATAAGCATAATATGACTAATAATATGAGTTAGATTGATAATAATAAGAGTAAAAAGTATAGTAATTGTCGTTCTATCGATCATATAGGTACAATATGGCTAATAATATGAGTTAAAATGATAATAATAAGAGTAATGAGTATAGTAATTGTCGTTCTATCGATCATATCTCCGTAACATGGTTAGTAATATGAGTTAGATTGATAATAGTGAGTGTAATAAGTTTAGTAATTGTCGTCCTATCGATCATATAAGCATAATATGGCTAATAATATGAGTTGGATTAATAATACTAAGAGTAATCAGTATAGTAATTGTCGTTCTATCGGTCATATAAGTATAATATGGCTAATAATATGAGTTAGGTCGATAATAATAAGAGTAATAAGTATAGTAATTGTCGTTTTATCGATCATGTTTGCATAATATAGTTAATAGTATGAGTTAGATTGATAAGAGTGAGTGTAATAAGTATAGTAATTGTCGTTCTATCGATCATATAAGCATAATATGGCTAATAATATGAGTTAGGTTGATAATAATAAGAGTAATAAGTATAGTAATTGTCGTTCTATCGATCATGTTTGCATAATATAGTTAATAGTATGAGTTAGATTGATAACAGTGAGTGTAATAAGTATAGTAATTGTCGTTCTATCGATCATATAAGCATAATATGGCTAATAATATGAGTTAGATTGATAATAGTAAGAGTAATGAGTATGGTATTTGTCGTACTATCGATCATATAAGCATAATATGGTTAATAATATGAGTTAGATTGATAATAATAAGAGTAATAAGCATAGTAATTGTCGTTTTATCGATCATATAAGCATAATATGACTAATAATATGAGTTAGATTGATAACAATAAGAGTAAAAAGTATAGTAATTGGCGTTCTATCGATCATATAGGTATAATATGGCTAATAATATGAGTTAGATTGATAATAATAAGAGTAATGAGTATAGCAATTGTCGTTCTATCGATCATATAAGCATAATATGGCTAATAATATCAGTCAGATTGATAATAGTAAGAGTAATAAGTATAGTAATTGTCGTTCTATCGATCATATCTGCATAATATGGTTAATAATATGAGTTAGATTGATAATAATAAGAGTAAAAAGTATATTAATTGTCGTGCTATCGATCATATAAGCATAATATGGCTAATAATATGGGTTGGATTGATAATAATAAGACTAATAAGTATAGTAATTGTTGTTCTATCGATCATATAAGCATAATATGGTTAATAATATGAGTTAGATTGATAACAATAAGAGTAATAAGTATAGTAATTGTCGTTCTATCGATCATATAAGCATAATATGGCTAATAATATGAGTTAGATTGATAACAATAAGACTAATAAGTATAGTAATTGTCGTTCTATCGATCATATGAGCATAGTATGTCTAATAATATGAGTTAGATTGATAAAAATAAGAGTAATAAGTATAGTAATTGTCGTTCTACAGATCACATAAGCATAATATGGCTAATAATATGAGTTAGATTGATAATAATAAGAGTTATGAGTATTGTAATTGTCGTTCTACAGATCACATAAGCATAATATGGCTAATAATATGAGTTTGATTGATAATAATAAGAGTAATGTGTATAGTAGTTGTTGTTCTATCGATCATATCTGCATAATATGGTTAATAATATGAGTTAGATTGATAATAATAAGAGTAATAGGTATAGTAATTGTAGTTCTATCGATCATATAAGCATAATATGGCGAATAATAGGAGTTAGATTGATAATAATAGGAGTAATAAGTATAGTAATTATCGTTCTACCGATTATATAAGCATAATATGACTAATAATATGAGTTAGATTGATAATAATAAGAGTAAAAAGTATAGTAATTGTCGTTCTATCGATCATATAAGCATAATATGGCTAATAATATGAGTTAGATTGATAATAATAAGACTAATAAGTATAGTAATTGTCGTTCTATCGATCATATGAGCATAGTGTGTCTAATAATATGAGTTAGATTGATAATAATAAGAGTAATAAGTATAGTAATTGTCGTTCTACAGATCACATAAGCATAATATGGCTAATAATATGAGTTAGATTGATAATAATAAGAGTAATAAGTATAGTAATTGTCGTTCTACAGATCACATAAGCATAATATGGCTAATAATATGAGTTAGATTGATAATAATAAGAGTAAAAAGTATAGTAATTGTCGCTCTATCGATCATATAGGTACAATACGGCTAATAATATGAGTTAAAATGATAATAATAAGAGTAATGAGTATAGTAATTGTCGTTCTATCGATCATATCTCCGTAACATGGTTAGTAATATGAGTTAGATTGATAATAGTGAGTGTAATAAGTTTAGTAATTGTCGTCCTATCGATCATATAAGCATAATATGGCTAATAATATGAGTTGGATTAATAATACTAAGAGTAATCAGTATAGTAATTGTCGTTCTATCGGTCATATAAGTATAATATGGCTAATAATATGAGTTAGGTCGATAATAATAAGAGTAATAAGTATAGTAATTGTCGTTCTATCGATCATGTTTGCATAATATAGTTAATAGTATGAGTTAGATTGATAACAGTGAGTGTAATAAGTATAGTAATTGTCGTTCTATCGATCATATAAGCATAATATGGCTAATAATATGAGTTAGGTCGATAATGATAAGAGTAATAAGTATAGTAATTGTCGTTCTATCGATCATGTTTGCATAATATAGTTAATAGTATGAGTTAGATTGATAACAGTGAGTGTAATAAGTATAGTAATTGTCGTTCTATCGATCATATAAGCATAATATGGCTAATAATATGAGTTAGGTCGATAATGATAAGAGTAATAAGTATAGTAATTGTCGTTCTATCGATCATATCAGCATAATATGGTTAATAATATGAGTTAGATTGATAATAATAAGAGTAATAAGTATAGTAATTGTAGTTCTATCGATCATACAAGCGTAATGTGGCTAATAATATGAGTTAGATTGATAATAATAAGAGTAATAGGTATAGTAATTATCGTTCTACCGATCATATAAGCATAATATGGCTAATAATATGAGTTAGATTGATAATAATAAGAGTAATAAGTATAGTAATTGTCGTTCTATCGATCATATCTGCATAATATGGTTAATAATATGATTTAGATTGATAATAATAAGAGTAAAAAGTATATTAATTGTCGTTCTATCGATCATATAAGCATAATATGGCGAATAATATGAGTTAGATTGATAATAATAGGAGTAATAAGTATAGTAATTATCGTTCTACCGATTATATAAGCATAATATGGCTAATAATATAAGTTATTTTGATAATAATAAGAGTAATAAGTATAGTAATTGTCGTTCTATCAATCATAATTGCAGAATATGGTTAATAGTATGAGTTAGATTGATAACAGTGAGTGTAATAAGTATAGTAATTTTCGTTCTATCGACCATATAAGCATAATATGGCTAATAATATGAGTTAGATTGATAATAATAAGTGTAATAAGTATAGAAATTGTAGTTCTATCGATCATATAAGCATAATATGGCTAATAATATGAGTTAGATTGATAATAATAGGAGTAATAAGTACAGTAATTATCGTTCTACCGATCATATAAGCATAATATGACTAATAATATGAGTTAGATTGATAACAATAAGAGTAAAAAGTATAGTAATTGTCGTTCTATCGATCATATAGGTATAATATGGCTAATAATATGAGTTAGATTGATAATAATAAGAGTAATGAGTATAGCAATTGTCGTTCTATCGATCATATAAGCATAATATGGCTAATAATATCAGTCAGATTGATAATAGTAAGAGTAATAAGTATAGTAATTGTCGTTCTATCGATCATATCTGCATAATATGGTTAATAATATGAGTTAGATTGATAATAATAAGAGTAAAAAGTATATTAATTGTCGTGCTATCGATCATATAAGCATAATATGGCTAATAATATGGGTTGGATTGATAATAATAAGACTAATAAGTATAGTAATTGTTGTTCTATCGATCATATAAGCATAATATGGTTAATAATATGAGTTAGATTGATAATAATAAGAGTAATAAGTATAGCAATTGTCGTTCTATCGATCATATAAGCATAATATGGCTAATAATATGAGTTTGATTGATAATAATAAGAGTAATGTGTATAGTAGTTGTTGTTCTATCGATCATATCTGCATAATATGGTTAATAATATGAGTTAGATTGATAATAATAAGAGTAATAGGTATAGTAATTGTAGTTCTATCGATCATATAAGCATAATATGGCGAATAATAGGAGTTAGATTGATAATAATAGGAGTAATAAGTATAGTAATTATCGTTCTACCGATTATATAAGCATAATATGACTAATAATATGAGTTAGATTGATAATAATAAGAGTAAAAAGTATAGTAATTGTCGTTCTATCGATCATATAGGTACAATATGGCTAATAATATGAGTTAAAATGATAATAATAAGAGTAATGAGTATAGTAATTGTCGTTCTATCGATCATATCTCCGTAACATGGTTAGTAATATGAGTTAGATTGATAATAGTGAGTGTAATAAGTTTAGTAATTGTCGTCCTATCGATCATATAAGCATAATATGGCTAATAATATGAGTTGGATTAATAATACTAAGAGTAATCAGTATAGTAATTGTCGTTCTATCGGTCATATAAGTATAATATGGCTAATAATATGAGTTAGGTCGATAATAATAAGAGTAATAAGTATAGTAATTGTCGTTTTATCGATCATGTTTGCATAATATAGTTAATAGTATGAGTTAGATTGATAAGAGTGAGTGTAATAAGTATAGTAATTGTCGTTCTATCGATCATATAAGCATAATATGGCTAATAATATGAGTTAGGTTGATAATAATAAGAGTAATAAGTATAGTAATTGTCGTTCTATCGATCATGTTTGCATAATATAGTTAATAGTATGAGTTAGATTGATAACAGTGAGTGTAATAAGTATAGTAATTGTCGTTCTATCGATCATATAAGCATAATATGGCTAATAATATGAGTTAGATTGATAATAGTAAGAGTAATGAGTATGGTATTTGTCGTACTATCGATCATATAAGCATAATATGGTTAATAATATGAGTTAGATTGATAATAATAAGAGTAATAAGCATAGTAATTGTCGTTTTATCGATCATATAAGCATAATATGACTAATAATATGAGTTAGATTGATAACAATAAGAGTAAAAAGTATAGTAATTGGCGTTCTATCGATCATATAGGTATAATATGGCTAATAATATGAGTTAGATTGATAATAATAAGAGTAATGAGTATAGCAATTGTCGTTCTATCGATCATATAAGCATAATATGGCTAATAATATCAGTCAGATTGATAATAGTAAGAGTAATAAGTATAGTAATTGTCGTTCTATCGATCATATCTGCATAATATGGTTAATAATATGAGTTAGATTGATAATAATAAGAGTAAAAAGTATATTAATTGTCGTGCTATCGATCATATAAGCATAATATGGCTAATAATATGGGTTGGATTGATAATAATAAGACTAATAAGTATAGTAATTGTTGTTCTATCGATCATATAAGCATAATATGGTTAATAATATGAGTTAGATTGATAACAATAAGAGTAATAAGTATAGTAATTGTCGTTCTATCGATCATATAAGCATAATATGGCTAATAATATGAGTTAGATTGATAACAATAAGACTAATAAGTATAGTAATTGTCGTTCTATCGATCATATGAGCATAGTATGTCTAATAATATGAGTTAGATTGATAAAAATAAGAGTAATAAGTATAGTAATTGTCGTTCTACAGATCACATAAGCATAATATGGCTAATAATATGAGTTAGATTGATAATAATAAGAGTTATGAGTATTGTAATTGTCGTTCTACAGATCACATAAGCATAATATGGCTAATAATATGAGTTTGATTGATAATAATAAGAGTAATGTGTATAGTAGTTGTTGTTCTATCGATCATATCTGCATAATATGGTTAATAATATGAGTTAGATTGATAATAATAAGAGTAATAGGTATAGTAATTGTAGTTCTATCGATCATATAAGCATAATATGGCGAATAATAGGAGTTAGATTGATAATAATAGGAGTAATAAGTATAGTAATTATCGTTCTACCGATTATATAAGCATAATATGACTAATAATATGAGTTAGATTGATAATAATAAGAGTAAAAAGTATAGTAATTGTCGTTCTATCGATCATATAAGCATAATATGGCTAATAATATGAGTTAGATTGATAATAATAAGAGTAATAAGTATAGTAATTGTCGTTCTACAGATCACATAAGCATAATATGGCTAATAATATGAGTTAGATTGATAATAATAAGAGTAATAAGTATAGTAATTGTCGTTCTACAGATCACATAAGCATAATATGGCTAATAATATGAGTTAGATTGATAATAATAAGAGTAAAAAGTATAGTAATTGTCGCTCTATCGATCATATAGGTACAATACGGCTAATAATATGAGTTAAAATGATAATAATAAGAGTAATGAGTATAGTAATTGTCGTTCTATCGATCATATCTCCGTAACATGGTTAGTAATATGAGTTAGATTGATAATAGTGAGTGTAATAAGTTTAGTAATTGTCGTCCTATCGATCATATAAGCATAATATGGCTAATAATATGAGTTGGATTAATAATACTAAGAGTAATCAGTATAGTAATTGTCGTTCTATCGGTCATATAAGTATAATATGGCTAATAATATGAGTTAGGTCGATAATAATAAGAGTAATAAGTATAGTAATTGTCGTTCTATCGATCATGTTTGCATAATATAGTTAATAGTATGAGTTAGATTGATAAGAGTGAGTGTAATAAGTATAGTAATTGTCGTTCTATCGATCATATAAGCATAATATGGCTAATAATATGAGTTAGGTTGATAATAATAAGAGTAATAAGTATAGTAATTGTCGTTCTATCGATCATGTTTGCATAATATAGTTAATAGTATGAGTTAGATTGATAACAGTGAGTGTAATAAGTATAGTAATTGTCGTTCTATCGATCATATAAGCATAATATGGCTAATAATATGAGTTAGTTTGATAATAGTAAGAGTAATGAGTATGGTATTTGTCGTACTATCGATCATATAAGCATAATATGGTTAATAATATGAGTTAGATTGATAATAATAAGAGTAATAAGCATAGTAATTGTCGTTTTATCGATCATATAAGCATAATATGACTAATAATATGACTTAGATTGAAAATAGTGAGTGTAATAAGTATATCAATTGTCGTTCTATCGATCATATAAGCACAATATGGCTAATAATATGAGTTAGATTGATAATAATAAGAGTAATAAGTATAGTAATTGTCGTTCTATAGATCATATTAGCATAATATGGTTAATAATATGAGATAGATTGATAATAATAAGAGTAATAAGTATAGTAATTGTAGTTCTATCGATCATACAAGCATAATGTGGCTAATAATATGAGTTAGATTGATAATAATAAAAGTAATAGGTATAGTAATTATCGTTCTACCGATCATATAAGCATAATATGGCTAATAATATCAGTCAGATTGATAATAGTAAGAGTAATAAGTATAGTAATTGTCGTTCTATCGATCATATCTGCATAATATGGTTAATAATATGATTTAGATTGATAATAATAAGAGTAAAAAGTATATTAATTGTCGTTCTATCGATCATATAAGCATAATATGGCGAATAATATGAGTTAGATTGATAATAATGGGAGTAATAAGTATAGTAATTATCGTTCTACCGATTATATAAGCATAATGTGGCTAATAATATGAGTTATTTTGATAATAATAAGAGTAATAAGTATAGTAATTGTCGTTCTATCGATCATAATTGCAGAATATGGTTAATAGTATGAGTTAGATTGATAACAGTGAGTGTAATAAGTATAGTAATTTTCGTTCTATCGACCATATAAGCATAATATGGCTAATAATATGAGTTAGATTGATAATAATAAGAGTAATAAGTATAGAAATTGTAGTTCTATCGATCATATAAGCATAATATGGCTAATAATATGAGTTAGATTGATAACAATAAGACTAATAAGTATAGTAATTGTCGTTCTATCGATCATATGAGCATAGTATGTCTAATAATATGAGTTAGATTGATAATAATAAGAGTAATAAGTATAGTAATTGTCGTTCTACAGATCACATAAGCATAATATGGCTAATAATATGAGTTAGATTGATAATAATAAGAGTTATGAGTATTGTAATTGTCGTTCTACAGATCACATAAGCATAATATGGCTAATAATATGAGTTTGATTGATAATAATAAGAGTAATGTGTATAGTAGTTGTTGTTCTATCGATCATATCTGCATAATATGGTTAATAATATGAGTTAGATTGATAATAATAAGAGTAATAGGTATAGTAATTGTAGTTCTATCGATCATATAAGCATAATATGGCGAATAATAGGAGTTAGATTGATAATAATAGGAGTAATAAGTATAGTAATTATCGTTCTACCGATTATATAAGCATAATATGACTAATAATATGAGTTAGATTGATAATAATAAGAGTAAGAAGTATAGTAATTGTCGTTCTATCGATCATATAAGCATAATATGGCTAATAATATGAGTTAGATTGATAATAATAAGACTAATAAGTATAGTAATTGTCGTTCTATCGATCATATGAGCATAGTATGTCTAATAATATGAGTTAGATTGATAATAATAAGAGTAATAAGTATAGTAATTGTCGTTCTACAGATCACATAAGCATAATATGGCTAATAATATGAGTTAGATTGATAATAATAAGAGTAATAAGTATAGTAATTGTAGTTCTATCGATCATACAAGCATAATGTGGCTAATAATATGAGTTAGATTGATAATAATAAGAGTAATAGGTATAGTAATTATCGTTCTACCGATCATATAAGCATAATATGGCTAATAATATGAGTTAGATTGATAATAATAAGAGTAATAAGTATAGTAATTGTCGTTCTATCGATCATATCTGCATAATATGGTTAATAATATGATTTAGATTGATAATAATAAGAGTAAAAAGTATATTAATTGTCGTTCTATCGATCATATAAGCATAATATGGCGAATAATATGAGTTAGATTGATAATAATAGGAGTAATAAGTATAGTAATTATCGTTCTACCGATTATATAAGCATAATATGGCTAATAATATGAGTTATTTTGATAATAATAAGAGTAATAAGTATAGTAATTGTCGTTCTATCGATCATAATTGCAGAATATGGTTAATAGTATGAGTTAGATTGATAACAGTGAGTGTAATAAGTATAGTAATTTTCGTTCTATCGACCATATAAGCATAATATGGCTAATAATATGAGTTAGGTTGATAATAATAAGAGTAATAAGTATAGTAATTGTCGTTCTATCGATCATGTTTGCATAATATAGTTAATAGTATGAGTTAGATTGATAACAGTGAGTGTAATAAGTATAGTAATTGTCGTTCTATCGATCATATAAGCATAATATGGCTAATAATATGAGTTAGATTGATAATAGTAAGAGTAATGAGTATGGTATTTGTCGTACTATCGATCATATAAGCATAATATGGTTAATAATATGAGTTAGATTGATAATAATAAGAGTAATAAGCATAGTAATTGTCGTTTTATCGATCATATAAGCATAATATGACTAATAATATGACTTAGATTGAAAATAGTGAGTGTAATAAGTATATCAATTGTCGTTCTATCGATCATATAAGCACAATATGGCTAATAATATGAGTTAGATTGATAATAATAAGAGTAATAAGTATAGTAATTGTCGTTCTATAGATCATATTAGCATAATATGGTTAATAATATGAGATAGATTGATAATAATAAGAGTAATAAGTATAGTAATTGTAGTTCTATCGATCATACAAGCATAATGTGGCTAATAATATGAGTTAGATTGATAATAATAAAAGTAATAGGTATAGTAATTATCGTTCTACCGATCATATAAGCATAATATGGCTAATAATATCAGTCAGATTGATAATAGTAAGAGTAATAAGTATAGTAATTGTCGTTCTATCGATCATATCTGCATAATATGGTTAATAATATGATTTAGATTGATAATAATAAGAGTAAAAAGTATATTAATTGTCGTTCTATCGATCATATAAGCATAATATGGCGAATAATATGAGTTAGATTGATAATAATGGGAGTAATAAGTATAGTAATTATCGTTCTACCGATTATATAAGCATAATGTGGCTAATAATATGAGTTATTTTGATAATAATAAGAGTAATAAGTATAGTAATTGTCGTTCTATCGATCATAATTGCAGAATATGGTTAATAGTATGAGTTAGATTGATAACAGTGAGTGTAATAAGTATAGTAATTTTCGTTCTATCGACCATATAAGCATAATATGGCTAATAATATGAGTTAGATTGATAATAATAAGAGTAATAAGTATAGAAATTGTAGTTCTATCGATCATATAAGCATAATATGGCTAATAATATGAGTTAGATTGATAACAATAAGACTAATAAGTATAGTAATTGTCGTTCTATCGATCATATGAGCATAGTATGTCTAATAATATGAGTTAGATTGATAATAATAAGAGTAATAAGTATAGTAATTGTCGTTCTACAGATCACATAAGCATAATATGGCTAATAATATGAGTTAGATTGATAATAATAAGAGTTATGAGTATTGTAATTGTCGTTCTACAGATCACATAAGCATAATATGGCTAATAATATGAGTTTGATTGATAATAATAAGAGTAATGTGTATAGTAGTTGTTGTTCTATCGATCATATCTGCATAATATGGTTAATAATATGAGTTAGATTGATAATAATAAGAGTAATAGGTATAGTAATTGTAGTTCTATCGATCATATAAGCATAATATGGCGAATAATAGGAGTTAGATTGATAATAATAGGAGTAATAAGTATAGTAATTATCGTTCTACCGATTATATAAGCATAATATGACTAATAATATGAGTTAGATTGATAATAATAAGAGTAAGAAGTATAGTAATTGTCGTTCTATCGATCATATAAGCATAATATGGCTAATAATATGAGTTAGATTGATAATAATAAGACTAATAAGTATAGTAATTGTCGTTCTATCGATCATATGAGCATAGTATGTCTAATAATATGAGTTAGATTGATAATAATAAGAGTAATAAGTATAGTAATTGTCGTTCTACAGATCACATAAGCATAATATGGCTAATAATATGAGTTAGATTGATAATAATAAGAGTAATAAGTATAGTAATTGTCGTTCTACAGATCACATAAGCATAATATGGCTAATAATATGAGTTAGATTGATAATAATAAGAGTAAAAAGTATAGTAATTGTCGCTCTATCGATCATATAGGTACAATACGGCTAATAATATGAGTTAAAATGATAATAATAAGAGTAATGAGTATAGTAATTGTCGTTCTATCGATCATATCTCCGTAACATGGTTAGTAATATGAGTTAGATTGATAATAGTGAGTGTAATAAGTTTAGTAATTGTCGTCCAATCGATCATATAAGCATAATATGGCTAATAATATGAGTTGGATTAATAATACTAAGAGTAATCAGTATAGTAATTGTCGTTCTATCGGTCATATAAGTATAATATGGCTAATAATATGAGTTAGGTCGATAATAATAAGAGTAATAAGTATAGTAATTGTCGTTCTATCGATCATGTTTGCTTAATATAGTTAATAGTATGAGTTAGATTGATAACAGTGAGTGTAATAAGTATAGTAATTGTCGTTCTATCGATCATATAAGCATAATATGGCTAATAATATGAGTTAGGTCGATAATGATAAGAGTAATAAGTATAGTAATTGTCGTTCTATCGATCATGTTTGCATAATATAGTTAATAGTATGAGTTAGATTGATAACAGTGAGTGTAATAAGTATAGTAGTTGTCGTTCTATCGATCATATAAGCATAATATGGCTAATAATATGAGTTAGATTGATAATAGTAAGAGTAATGAGTATGGTAATTGTCGTACTATCGATCATATAAGCATAATATGGTTAATAATATGAGTTAGATTGATAATAATAAGAGTAATAGGTATAGTAATTATCGTTCTACCGATCATATAAGCATAATATGGCTAATAATATGAGTTAGATTGATAATAATAAGAGTAATAAGTATAGTAATTGTCGTTCTATCGATCATATCTGCATAATATGGTTAATAATATGATTTAGATTGATAATAATAAGAGTAAAAAGTATATTAATTGTCGTTCTATCGATCATATAAGCATAATATGGCGAATAATATGAGTTAGATTGATAATAATAGGAGTAATAAGTATAGTAATTATTGTTCTACCGATTATATAAGCATAATATGGCTAATAATATGAGTTATTTTGATAATAATAAGAGTAATAAGTATAGTAATTGTCGTTCTATCGATCATAATTGCAGAATATGGTTAATAGTATGAGTTAGATTGATAACAGTGAGTGTAATAAGTATAGTAATTTTCGTTCTATCGACCATATAAGCATAATATGGCTAATAATATGAGTTAGATTGATAATAATAAGTGTAATAAGTATAGAAATTGTAGTTCTATCGATCATATAAGCATAATATGGCTAATAATATGAGTTAGATTGATAATAATAGGAGTAATAAGTACAGTAATTATCGTTCTACCGATCATATAAACATAATATGACTAATAATATGAGTTAGATTGATAACAATAAGAGTAAAAAGTATAGTAATTGTCGTTCTATCGATCATATAGGTATAATATGGCTAATAATATGAGTTAGATTGATAATAATAAGAGTAATGAGTATAGCAATTGTCGTTCTATCGATCATATAAGCATAATATGGCTAATAATATGAGTTAGATTGATAATAATGGGAGTAATAAGTATAGTAATTATCGTTCTACCGATTATATAAGCATAATGTGGCTAATAATATGAGTTATTTTGATAATAATAAGAGTAATAAGTATAGTAATTGTCGTTCTATCGATCATAATTGCAGAATATGGTTAATAGTATGAGTTAGATTGATAACAGTGAGTGTAATAAGTATAGTAATTTTCGTTCTATCGACCATATAAGCATAATATGGCTAATAATATGAGTTAGATTGATAATAATAAGAGTAATAAGTATAGAAATTGTAGTTCTATCGATCATATAAGCATAATATGGCTAATAATATGAGTTAGATTGATAACAATAAGACTAATAAGTATAGTAATTGTCGTTCTATCGATCATATGAGCATAGTATGTCTAATAATATGAGTTAGATTGATAATAATAAGAGTAATAAGTATAGTAATTGTCGTTCTGCAGATCACATAAGCATAATATGGCTAATAATATGAGTTAGATTGATAATAATAAGAGTTATGAGTATTGTAATTGTCGTTCTACAGATCACATAAGCATAATATGGCTAATAATATGAGTTTGATTGATAATAATAAGAGTAATGTGTATAGTAGTTGTTGTTCTATCGATCATATCTGCATAATATGGTTAATAATATGAGTTAGATTGATAATAATAAGAGTAATAGGTATAGTAATTGTAGTTCTATCGATCATATAAGCATAATATGGCGAATAATAGGAGTTAGATTGATAATAATAGGAGTAATAAGTATAGTAATTACCGTTCTACCGATTATATAAGCATAATATGACTAATAATATGAGTTAGATTGATAATAATAAGAGTAAGAAGTATAGTAATTGTCGTTCTATCGATCATATAAGCATAATATGGCTAATAATATGAGTTAGATTGATAATAATAAGACTAATAAGTATAGTAATTGTCGTTCTATCGATCATATGAGCATAGTATGTCTAATAATATGAGTTAGATTGATAATAATAAGAGTAATAAGTATAGTAATTGTCGTTCTACAGATCACATAAGCATAATATGGCTAATAATATGAGTTAGATTGATAATAATAAGAGTAATAAGTATAGTAATTGTCGTTCTACAGATCACATAAGCATAATATGGCTAATAATATGAGTTAGATTGATAATAATAAGAGTAAAAAGTATAGTAATTGTCGCTCTATCGATCATATAGGTACAATACGGCTAATAATATGAGTTAAAATGATAATAATAAGAGTAATGAGTATAGTAATTGTCGTTCTATCGATCATATCTCCGTAACATGGTTAGTAATATGAGTTAGATTGATAATAGTGAGTGTAATAAGTTTAGTAATTGTCGTCCTATCGATCATATAAGCATAATATGGCTAATAATATGAGTTGGATTAATAATACTAAGAGTAATCAGTATAGTAATTGTCGTTCTATCGGTCATATAAGTATAATATGGCTAATAATATGAGTTAGGTCGATAATAATAAGAGTAATAAGTATAGTAATTGTCGTTCTATCGATCATGTTTGCATAATATAGTTAATAGTATGAGTTAGATTGATAACAGTGAGTGTAATAAGTATAGTAATTGTCGTTCTATCGATCATATAAGCATAATATGGCTAATAATATGAGTTAGGTCGATAATGATAAGAGTAATAAGTATAGTAATTGTCGTTCTATCGATCATGTTTGCATAATATAGTTAATAGTATGAGTTAGATTGATAACAGTGAGTGTAATAAGTATAGTAGTTGTCGTTCTATCGATCATATAAGCATAATATGGCTAATAATATGAGTTAGATTGATAATAGTAAGAGTAATGAGTATGGTAATTGTCGTACTATCGATCATATAAGCATAATATGGTTAATAATATGAGTTAGATTGATAATAATAAGAGTAATAAGCATAGTAATTGTCGTGTTATCGATAATATAAGCATAATATGACTAATAATATGACTTAGATTGAAAATAGTGAGTGTAATAAGTATATCAATTGTCGTTCTATCGATCATATAAGCACAATATGGCTAATAATATAAGTTAGATTGATAATAATAAGAGTAATGAGTATAGCAATTGTCGTTCTATCGATCATATAAGCATAATATGGCTAATAATATCAGTCAGATTGATAATAGTAAGAGTAATAAGTATAGTAATTGTCGTTCTATCGATCATATCTGCATAATATGGTTAATAATATGAGTTAGATTGATAATAATAAGAGTAAAAAGTATATTAATTGTCGTGCTATCGATCATATAAGCATAATATGGCTAATAATATGGGTTGGATTGATAATAATAAGACTAATAAGTATAGTAATTGTTGTTCTATCGATCATATAAGCATAATATGGTTAATAATATGAGTTAGATTGATAATAATAAGAGTAATAAGTATAGCAATTGTCGTTCTATCGATCATATAAGCATAATATGGCTAATAATATGAGTTTGATTGATAATAATAAGAGTAATCTGTATAGTAGTTGTTGTTCTATCGATCATATCTGCATAATATGGTTAATAATATGAGTTAGATTGATAATAATAAGAGTAATAGGTATAGTAATTGTAGTTCTATCGATCATATAAGCATAATATGGCGAATAATATGAGTTAGATTGATAATAATAGGAGTAATAAGTATAGTAATTATCGTTCTACCGATTATATAAGCATAATATGACTAATAATATGAGTTAGATTGATAATAATAAGAGTAAAAAGTATAGTAATTGTCGTTCTATCGATCATATAGGTACAATATGGCTAATAATATGAGTTAAAATGATAATAATAAGAGTAATGAGTATAGTAATTGTCGTTCTATCGATCATATCTCCGTAACATGGTTAGTAATATGAGTTAGATTGATAATAGTGAGTGTAATAAGTTTAGTAATTGTCGTCCTATCGATCATATAAGCATAATATGGCTAATAATATGAGTTGGATTAATAATACTAAGAGTAATCAGTATAGTAATTGTCGTTCTATCGGTCATATAAGTATAATATGGCTAATAATATGAGTTAGGTCGATAATAATAAGAGTAATAAGTATAATAATTGTCGTTCTATCGATCATGTTTGCATAATATAGTTAATAGTATGAGTTAGATTGATAACAGTGAGTGTAATAAGTATAGTAATTGTCGTTCTATCGATCATATAAGCATAATATGGATAATAATATGAGTTAGGTCGATAATAATAAGAGTAATAAGTATAGTAATTGTCGTTCTATCGATCATGTTTGCATAATATAGTTAATAGTATGAGTTAGATTGATAACAGTGAGTGTAATAAGTATAGTAATTGTCGTTCTATCGATCATATAAGCATAATATGGCTAATAATATGAGTTAGATTGATAATAGTAAGAGTAATGAGTATGGTAATTGTCGTACTATCGATCATATAAGCATAATATGGTTAATAATATGAGTTAGATTGATAATAATAAGAGTAATAAGCATAGTAATTGTCGTTTTATCGATCATATAAGCATAATATGACTAATAATATGACTTAGATTGAAAATAGTGAGTGTAATAAGTATATCAATTGTCGTTCTATCGATCATATAAGCACAATATGGCTAATAATATGAGTTAGATTGATAATAATAAGAGTAATAAGTATAGTAATTGTCGTTCTATCGATCATATCAGCATAATATGGTTAATAATATGAGTTAGATTGATAATAATAAGAGTAATAAGTATAGTAATTGTAGTTCTATCGATCATACAAGCATAATGTGGCTAATAATATGAGTTAGATTGATAATAATAAGAGTAATAGGTATAGTAATTATCGTTCTACCGATCATATAAGCATAATATGGCTAATAATATGAGTTAGATTGAGAATAATAAGAGTAATAAGTATAGTAATTATCGTTCCACCGATCATACGAGCATAATGTGGCTAATAATATGAGATAAATTGATAATAACAAGAGTAATAAGTATAGTAATTATCGTTGTACCGATCATATAAGCATAATATGGCTAATAATATGAGTTAGATTGATAGTAATAAGAGTAAAAAGTATAGTAATTGTCGTTCTATCGATCATATTTGCATAATATATTTAATAATATGAGTTAGATTGATGATAGTGAGTGTAATAAGTATAGTGATTGTCGTTCTGTCGATCATATAAGCATAATATGGCTAATAATATGAGTTAGATTGATAATAATAAGAGCAATAAGTATAGTAATTGTCGTTCTATCGATCACATAAGCATAATATGGCTAATAATATGAGTTAGATTGATAATAATAAGAGTAGTAAGTATAGTAATTATCGTTCTACCAATCATATAAGCATAATATGGTTAATAATATGAGTTATTTTGATAATAATAAGAGTAATAAGTATAGTAATTGTCGTTCTATCGATCATAATTGCATAATATGGTTAATAGTATGAGTTAGATTGAGAACAGTGAGTGTAATAAGTATAGTAATTTTCGTTCTATCGACCATATAAGCATAATATGGCTAATAATATGAGTTAGATTAATTATAATAAGAGTAAAAAGTATTGTAATTGTCGTTCTATCGATCATATAAGCATAATATGGCTAATAATATGAGTTAGATTAATAAGAATAAGAGTAAAAAGTATAGTAATTGTCGTTCCATCGATCATATAAGCATAATATGGCTAATAATATGAGTTAGATTGATAATAATAAGAGTAATAAGTATAGCAATTGTCGTTCTACAGATCACATAAGCATAATATGGCTAATAATATGAGTTAGATTGATAATAATAAGACTAATAAGTATAGTAATTGTCGTTCTATCGATCATACAAGCATAGTATGGCTCATAATATGTGTTAGATTGATAATAATAAGAGTAATAAGTATAGTAATTGTCGTTCTACAGATCACATAAGCATAATATGGCTAATAATATGAGTTAGATTGATAATAATAGGACTAATAAGTATAGTAATTTTCGTTCTACCGATCATATAAGCATAATATGACTAATAATATGAGTTAGATTGATAACAATAAGAGTAAAAAGTATAGTAATTGTCGTTCTATCGATCATATAAGCATAATATGGCGAATAATATGAGTTAGATTGATAATAGGAGTAATAAGTATAGTAATTATCGTTCTACCGATTATATAAGCATAATATGACTAATAATATGAGTTATTTTGATAATAATAAGAGTAATAAGTATAGTAATTGTCGTTCTATCGATCATAATTGCATAATATGGTTAATAGTATGAGTTAGATTGATAACAGTGAGTGTAATAAGACTAGTAATTTTCGTTCTATCGACCATATAAGCATAATATGGCTAATAATATGAGTTAGATTGATAATAATAAGAGTAAAAAGTATAGTAATTATAGTTCTACCGATCATATAAGCATAATATGGCTAATAATATGAGTTAGATTGATAATAATAAGAGCAATACGTATAGTAATTGTCGTTCGATCGATCACATAAACATAATATGGCTAATAATATGAGTTAGATTGATAATAATAAGAGCAATACGTATAGTAATTGTCGTTCTACCGATCACATAAGCATAATATGGCTATTAATATGAGTTAGATTGATACTCATAAGAGTAATAAGTATAGTAATTGTCGTTCTATCGACCACATAAGCATAATATGGCTAATAATAGGAGTTAGATTGATAATAATAAGAGTAATAAGCATAGTAATTGTCGTTTTATCGATCATATAAGCATAATATGACTAATAATATGACTTAGATTGAAAATAGTGAGTGTAATAAGTATATCAATTGTCGTTCTATCGATCATATAAGCACAATATGGCTAATAATATGAGTTAGATTGATAATAATAAGAGTAATAAGTATAGTAATTGTCGTTCTATCGATCATATCAGCATAATATGGTTAATAATATGAGTTAGATTGATAATAATAAGAGTAATAAGTATAGTAATTGTAGTTCTATCGATCATACAAGCATAATATGGCTAATAATATGAGTTAGATTGATAATAATAGGACTAATAAGTATAGTAATTTTCGTTCTACCGATCATATAAGCATAATATGACTAATAATATGAGTTAGATTGATAACAATAAGAGTAAAAAGTATAGTAATTGTCGTTCTATCGATCATATAAGCATAATATGGCGAATAATATGAGTTAGATTGATAATAGGAGTAATAAGTATAGTAATTATCGTTCTACCGATTATATAAGCATAATATGACTAATAATATGAGTTATTTTGATAATAATAAGAGTAATAAGTATAGTAATTGTCGTTCTATCGATCATAATTGCATAATATGGTTAATAGTATGAGTTAGATTGATAACAGTGAGTGTAATAAGACTAGTAATTTTCGTTCTATCGACCATATAAGCATAATATGGCTAATAATATGAGTTAGATTGATAATAATAAGAGTAAAAAGTATAGTAATTATAGTTCTACCGATCATATAAGCATAATATGGCTAATAATATGAGTTAGATTGATAATAATAAGAGCAATACGTATAGTAATTGTCGTTCGATCGATCACATAAACATAATATGGCTAATAATATGAGTTAGATTGATAATAATAAGAGCAATACGTATAGTAATTGTCGTTCTACCGATCACATAAGCATAATATGGCTATTAATATGAGTTAGATTGATACTCATAAGAGTAATAAGTATAGTAATTGTCGTTCTATCGACCACATAAGCATAATATGGCTAATAATAGGAGTTAGATTGATAATAATAAGAGTAATAAGCATAGTAATTGTCGTTTTATCGATCATATAAGCATAATATGACTAATAATATGACTTAGATTGAAAATAGTGAGTGTAATAAGTATATCAATTGTCGTTCTATCGATCATATAAGCACAATATGGCTAATAATATGAGTTAGATTGATAATAATAAGAGTAATAAGTATAGTAATTGTCGTTCTATCGATCATATCAGCATAATATGGTTAATAATATGAGTTAGATTGATAATAATAAGAGTAATAAGTATAGTAATTGTAGTTCTATCGATCATACAAGCATAATGTGGCTAATAATATGAGTTAGATTGATAATAATAAGAGTAAAAAGTATAGTAATTATAGTTCTACCGATCATATAAGCATAATATGGCTAATAATATGAGTTAGATTGATAATAATAAGAGCAATACGTATAGTAATTGTCGTTCGATCGATCACATAAGCATAATATGGCTAATAATATGAGTTAGATTGATAATAATAAGAGCAATACGTATAGTAATTGTCGTTCTACCGATCACATAAGCATAATATGGCTATTAATATGAGTTAGATTGATAATCATAAGAGTAATAAGTATAGTAATTGTCGTTCTATCGACCACATAAGCATAATATGGCTAATAATAGGAGTTAGATTGATAATAATAA
Organism: Megachile rotundata; assembly: GCF_050947335.1. Classification (NCBI taxonomy): domain Eukaryota; kingdom Metazoa; phylum Arthropoda; class Insecta; order Hymenoptera; family Megachilidae; genus Megachile; species Megachile rotundata. The sequence goes on from NW_027473422.1 coordinate 144,716, forward strand.
GAGTAATAAGCATAGTAATTGTCGTTTTATCGATCATATAAGCATAATATGACTAATAATATGACTTAGATTGAAAATAGTGTGTGTAATAAGTATATCAATTGTCGTTCTATCGATCATATAAGCACAATATGGCTAATAATATGAGTTAGATTGATAATAATAAGAGTAATAAGTATAGTAATTGTCGTTCTACCGATCATATAAGCATAATATGGCTAATAATATGAGTTAGATTGATAATAATAAGAGCAATAAGTATAGTAATTGTCGTTCTATCGATCACATAAGCATAATATGGCTAATAATATGAGTTAGATTGATAATAATAAGAGTAATAAGTATAGTAATTATCGTTCTACCAATCATATAAGCATAATATGGCTAATAATATGAGTTATTTTGATAATAATAAGAGTAATAAGTATAGTAATTGTCGTTCTATCGATCATAATTGCATAATATGGTTAATAGTATGAGTTAGATTGATAACAGTGAGTGTAATAAGTATAGTAATTTTCGTTCTATCGACCATATAAGCATAATATGGCTAATAATATGAGTTAGATTAATTATAATAAGAGTAATAAGTATAGTAATTGTCGTTCTACAGATCACATAAGCATAATATGGCTAATAATATGAGTTAGATTGATAATAATAAGACTAATAAGTATAGTAATTGTCGTTCTATCGATCATACAAGCATAGTATGGCTCATAATATGTGTTAGATTGATAATAATAAGAGTAATAAGTATAGTAATTGTCGTTCTACAGATCACATAAGCATAATATGGCTAATAATATGAGTTAGATTGATAATCATAAGAGGAATAAGTATAGTAATTGTCGTTCTATCGACCACATAAGCATAATATGGCTAATAATAGGAGTTAGATTGATAATAATAAGAGTAGTGAGTACAGTAATTGTCGTTCTATCGATCATATAAGCATAATATGGCTAATAATATGAGTTAGATTGATAATAATAAGAGTAATAAGTATAGATATTGTAGTTCTATCGATCATATAAGCATAATATGGCTAATAATATGAGTTAGATTGATAATAATAGGAGTAATAAGTATAGTAATTATCGTTCTACCGATCATATAAGCATAATATGACTAATAATATGAGTTAGAGTGATAAAAATAAGAGTAAAAAGTATAGTAATTGTCGTTCTATCGGTCATACAGGTATAATATGGCTAATAATATGAGTTAGATTGATAATAATAAGAGTAATAAGTATAGTAATTGTAGTTCTATCGATCATACAAGCATAATGTGGCTAATAATATGAGTTAGATTGATAATAATAAGAGTAAAAAGTATAGTAATTATAGTTCTACCGATCATATAAGCATAATATGGCTAATAATATGAGTTAGATTGATAATAATAAGAGCAATACGTATAGTAATTGTCGTTCGATCGATCACATAAGCATAATATGGCTAATAATATGAGTTAGATTGATAATAATAAGAGCAATACGTATAGTAATTGTCGTTCTACCGATCACATAAGCATAATATGGCTATTAATATGAGTTAGATTGATAATCATAAGAGTAATAAGTATAGTAATTGTCGTTCTATCGACCACATAAGCATAATATGGCTAATAATAGGAGTTAGATTGATAATAATAAGAGTAATAAGCATAGTAATTGTCGTTTTATCGATCATATAAGCATAATATGACTAATAATATGACTTAGATTGAAAATAGTGTGTGTAATAAGTATATCAATTGTCGTTCTATCGATCATATAAGCACAATATGGCTAATAATATGAGTTAGATTGATAATAATAAGAGTAATAAGTATAGTAATTGTCGTTCTACCGATCATATAAGCATAATATGGCTAATAATATGAGTTAGATTGATAATAATAAGAGTAATAAGTATAGTAATTATCGTTCCACCGATCATACGAGCATAATGTGGCTAATAATATGAGATAAATTGATAATAACAAGAGTAATAAGTATAGTAATTATCGTTGTACCGATCTTATAAGCATAATATGGCTAATAATATGAGTTAGATTGATAGTAATAAGAGTAAAAAGTATAGTAATTGTCGTTCTATCGATCATATTTGCATAATATATTTAATAATATGAGTTAGATTGATAACAGTGAGTGTAATAAGTATAGTAATTTTCGTTCTATCGACCATATAAGCATAATATGGCTAATAATATGAGTTAGATTAATTATAATAAGAGTAATAAGTATAGTAATTGTCGTTCTACAGATCACATAAGCATAATATGGCTAATAATATGAGTTAGATTGATAATAATAAGACTAATAAGTATAGTAATTGTCGTTCTATCGATCATACAAGCATAGTATGGCTCATAATATGTGTTAGATTGATAATAATAAGAGTAATAAGTATAGTAATTGTCGTTCTACAGATCACATAAGCATAATATGGCTAATAATATGAGTTAGATTGATAATCATAAGAGTAATAAGTATAGTAATTGTCGTTCTATCGACCACATAAGCATAATATGGCTAATAATAGGAGTTAGATTGATAATAATATGAGTAGTGAGTATAGTAATTGTCGTTCTATCGATCATATAAGCATAATATGGCTAATAATATGAGTTAGATTGATAATAATAAGAGTAATAAGTATAGATATTGTAGTTCTATCGATCATATAAGCATAATATGGCTAATAATATGAGTTAGATTGATAATAATAGGAGTAATAAGTATAGTAATTATCGTTCTACCGATCATATAAGCATAATATGACTAATAATATGAGTTAGAGTGATAAAAATAAGAGTAAAAAGTATAGTAATTGTCGTTCTATCGGTCATATAGGTATAATATGGCTAATAATATGAGTTAGATTGATAATAATAAGAGTAATGAGTATAGTAATTGTCGTTCTATCGATCATATAAGCATAATATGGCTAATAATATGAGTTAGATTGATAATAATAGGAGTAATAAGTATAGTAATTATCGTTCTACCGATTATATAAGCATAATATGGCTAATAATATGAGTTATTTTGATAATAATAAGAGTAATGGGTATAGTAATTGTCGTTCTATCGATCATAATTGCATAATATGGTTAATAGTATGAGTTAGATTGATAACAGTGAGTGTAATAAGTATAGTAATTTTCGTTCTATCGACCATATAAGCATAATCTGGCTAATAATATGAGTTAGATTGATAATAATAAGAGTAAAAAGTATAGTAATTGTCGTTCTATCGATCATATAAGCATAATATGGCTAATAATATGAGTCAGATTAATAATAATAAGAGTAATAAGTATAGTAATTATCGTTCCACCGATCATATAAGCATAATATGGTTAATAATATGAGTTAGATTAATAATAACAAGAGTAAAAAGTATAGTAATTATCGTTCTACCGATCGTATAAGCATAATATGGCTAATAATATGAGTTCGGTTGATAATAATAAGAGTAATAAGTATAGTAATTGTCGTTCTATCGATCATATAAGCATAATATGGCTAATAATATGAGTTAGATTGATAATAATAAGACTAATAAGTATAGTAATTGTCGTTCTATCGATCATATAAGCATAGTATGGCTAATAATATGAGTTAGATTGATAATAATAAGAGTAATAAGTATAGTAATTGTCGTTCTATCGATCACATAAGCATAATATGGCTAATAATAGGAGTTAGATTGATAATAATAAGAGTAGTGAGTATAGTAATTGTCGTTCTATCGATCATATAAGCATAATATGGCTAATAATATGAGTTAGATTGATAATAATAAGAGTAATGAGTATAGTAATTGTCGTTCTATCGATCATATAAGCATAATATGGCTTAATAATATGAGTTAGATTGATAATAGTAAGAGTAATAAGTATAGTAATTGTCGTTCTATCGATCATATAAGCATAATATGGCTAATAATATGAGTTAGATTGATAATAGTGAGTGTAATAAGTATAGTAATTGTCGTTCTACCGATCATATAAGCACAATATGGCTAATAATATGAGTTAGATTGATAATAATAAGAGTAATAAGTATAGTAATTGTCGTTCTATCGATCATATAAGCATAGTATGTCTAATAATATGAGTTAGATTGATAATAATAAGTGTAATAAGTATAGTAATTGTCGTTCTACAGATCACATAAGCATAATATGGCTAATAATATGAGTTAGATTGATAATAATAAGAGTAATGAGTATAGTAATTGTCGTTCTACAGATCACATAAGCATAATATGGCTAATAATAGGAGTTAGATTGATAATAATAAGAGTAGTGAGTATAGTAGTTGTTGTTCTATCGATCATATCTGCATAATATGGTTAACAATATGAGTTAGATTGATAATAATAAGAGTAAAAAGTATAGTAATTGTCGTTCTATCGATCATATAAGCATAATATGGCTAATAATATGAGTCAGATTAATAATAATAAGAGTAAAATGTATAGTAATTATCGTTCTACCGATCATATAAGCATAATATGGCTAATAATATGAGTTCGGTTGATAATAATAAGAGTAATAAGTATAGTAATTGTCGTTCTATCGATCATATAAGCATAATATGGCTAATAATATGAGTTAGATTGATAATAATAAGACTAATAAGTATAGTAATTGTCGTTCTATCGATCATATAAGCATAGTATGGCTAATAATATGAGTTAGATTGATAATAATAAGAGTAATAAGTATAGTAATTGTCGTTCTATCGATCACATAAGCATAATATGGCTAATAATAGGAGTTAGATTGATAATAATAAGAGTAGTGAGTATAGTAATTGTCGTTCTATCGATCATATAAGCATAATATGGCTAATAATATGAGTTAGATTGATAATAATAAGAGTAATGAGTATAGTAATTGTCGTTCTATCGATCATATAAGCATAATATGGCTTAATAATATGAGTTAGATTGATAATAGTAAGAGTAATAAGTATAGTAATTGTCGTTCTATCGATCATATAAGCATAATATGGCTAATAATATGAGTTAGATTGATAACAGTGAGTGTAATAAGTATAGTAATTGTCGTTCTACCGATCATATAAGCACAATATGGCTAATAATATGAGTTAGATTGATAATAATAAGAGTAATAAGTATAGTAATTGTCGTTCTACAGATCACATAAGCATAGTATGGCTAATAATATGAGTTAGATTGATAATAATAAGAGTAAAAAGTATAGTAATTGTCGTTCTATCGATCATATAGGTATAATATGGCTAATAATATGGGTTGGATTGATAATAATAAGACTAATAAGTATAGTAATTGTTGTTCTATCGATCATATAAGCATAATATGGCTAATAACATGGGTTGGATTTATAATAATAAGACTAATAAGTATAGTAATTGTCGCTCTATCGATCATATAAGCATAATATGGCTAATAATATGAGTTAGATAGATAATAATAAGAGTAATGAGTATAGTAATTGTCGTCCTATCGATCATATAAGCATAATATGGCTAATAATATGAGTTAGATTGATAATGATAAGAGTAGTAAGTATAGTAATTGTCGTTCTATCGATCATATCTCCATAATATGTTTAGTAATATGAGTTGGATTGATAATAGTGAGTGTAGTAAGTTTAGTAATTGTCGCCCTATCGATCATATAAGCATAATATGGCTAATAATATGAGTTGGATTAATAATACTAAGAAAAATCAGTATAGTAATTGTCGTTCTATCGGTCATATAACCATAATATGGCTTAATAATATGAGTTATATTGATAATAGTGAGTGTAATAAGTATAGTAATTGTCGTTCTATCGATTATATACGCTCAATATGGCCAATAATATGAGTTAGATTGATAATAATAAGAGTAATAAGTATAGTAATTGTCGTTCTATCGATCATATAAGCATAATATGGCTAATAATATGGGTTGGATTTATAATAATAAGACTAATACGTATAGTAATTGTCGCTCTATCGATCATATAAGCATAATATGGCTAATAATATGAGTTAGATAGATAATAATAAGAGTAATAAGTATAGTAATTATCGTTCTATCGATCACATAAGCATAATATGGCTAATAATAGGAGTTAGATTGATAGTAATAAGAGTAGTGAGTATAGTAATTGTCGTTCTATCGATCATATAAGCATAATATGGCTAATAATATGAGTTAGATTGATAATAATAAGAGTAATGAGTATAGTAATTGTAGTACTATTGCTCATATAAGCATAATATGGTTAATAATGTGAGTTAGATTGATAATAATAAGAGTAATAGGTATAGTAATTATCGTTCTACCGATTATACAAGCATAATATGGCTAATAATATGAGTTAGATTGATAATAATAGGAGTAATAAGTATAGTAATTATCGTTCTACCGATCATATAAGCATAATATGACTAATGATATGAGTTAGATTGATAACAATAAGAGTAAAAAGTATAGTAATTGTCGTTCTATCGATCATATAGGTATAATATGGCTAATAATATGAGTTAGATTGATAATAATAAGAGTAATGAGTATAGTAATTGTCGTTCTATCGATCACATAAGCATAATATGGCTAATAATATGAGTTAGATTGATAATACTAAGAGTAGTGAGCATAGTAATTGTCGTTCTATCGATCATATCTGCATAATATGGTTAATAATATGAGTTAGATTGATAATAATAAGAGTAAAAAGTATATTAATTGTCGTTCTATCGATCATATAAGCATAATATGGCTAATAATATGAGTTAGATTGATAATAATAGGAGTAATAACTATAGTAATTATCGTTCTACCGATCATATAAGCATAATATGACTAATAATATGAGTTAGATTGATAATAATAAGAGTGAAAAGTATAGTAATTGTCGTTCTATCGATCATATAGGTATAATATGGCTAATAATATGAGTTAGATTGATAATAATAAGACTAAGAAGTATAGTAATTGTCGTTCTATCGATCATACAAGCATAGTATGGCTCATAATATGTGTTAGATTGATAATAATAAGAGTAATAAGTATAGTAATTGTCGTTCTACAGATCACATAAGCATAATATGGCTAATAATATGAGTTAGATTGATAATCATAAGAGTAATATGTATAGTAATTGTCGTTCTATCGACCACATAAGCATAATATGGCTAATAATATGAGTTAGATTGATAATAATAAGAGCAATACGTATAGTAATTGTCGTTCTATCGATCACATAAGCATAATATGGCTAATAATATGAGTTAGATTGATAATCATAAGAGTAATAAGTATAGTAATTGTCGTTCTATCGACCACATAAGCATAATATGGCTAATAATAGGAGTTAGATTGATAATAATAAGAGTAGTGAGTATAGTAATTGTCGTTCTATCGATCATACAAGCATAATATGGCTAATAATATGAGTTAGATTGATAATAATAGGAGTAATAAGTATAGTAATTATCGTTCTACCGATCATATAAGCATAATATGACTAATGATATGAGTTAGATTGATAACAATAAGAGTAAAAAGTATAGTAATTGTCGTTCTATCGATCATATAGGTACAATATGGCTAATAATATGAGTTAGATTGATAATAATAAGAGTAATGAGTATAGTAATTGTCGTTCTATCGATCACATAAGCATAATATGGCTAATAATATGAGTTAGATTGATAATACTAAGAGTAGTGGGCATAGTAATTGTCGTTCTATCGATCATATCTGCATAATATGGCTAATAATATGAGTTAGATTGATAATAATAAGAGTAATAAGTATAGAAATTGTAGTTCTATCGATCATATAAGCATAATATGGCTAATAATATGAGTTAGATTGATAATAATAGGAGTAATAACTATAGTAATTGTCGTTCTATCGATCATATCTGCATAATATGGTTAATAATATGAGTTAGGTTGATAATAATAAGAGTAAAAAGTATAGTAATTGTCGTTCTATCGATCATATAGGTACAATATGGCTAATAATATGAGTTAGATTGATAATAATAGGAGTAATAACTATAGTAATTATCGTTCTACCGATCATATAAGCATAATATGACTAATAATATGAGTTAGATTGATAATAATAAGAGTGAAAAGTATAGTAATTGTCGTTCTATCGATCATATAGGTATAATATGGCTAATAATATGAGTTAGATTGATAATAATAAGACTAAGAAGTATAGTAATTGTCGTTCTATCGATCATACAAGCATAGTATGGCTCATAATATGTGTTAGATTGATAATAATAAGAGTAATAAGTATAGTAATTGTCGTTCTACAGATCACATAAGCATAATATGGCTAATAATATGAGTTAGATTGATAATCATAAGAGTAATATGTATAGTAATTGTCGTTCTATCGACCACATAAGCATAATATGGCTAATAATATGAGTTAGATTGATAATAATAAGAGCAATACGTATAGTAATTGTCGTTCTATCGATCACATAAGCATAATATGGCTAATAATATGAGTTAGATTGATAATCATAAGAGTAATAAGTATAGTAATTGTCGTTCTATCGACCACATAAGCATAATATGGCTAATAATAGGAGTTAGATTGATAATAATAAGAGTAGTGAGTATAGTAATTGTCGTTCTATCGATCATATAAGCATAATATGGCTAATAACATGGGTTGGATTTATAATAATAAGACTAATAAGTATAGTAATTGTCGCTCTATCGATCATATAAGCATAATATGGCTAATAATATGAGTTAGATAGATAATAATAAGAGTAATGAGTATAGTAATTGTCGTCCTATCGATCATATAGGTACAATATGGCTAATAATATGAGTTAAATTGATAATAATAAGAGTAATGAGTATAGTAATTGTCGTTCTATCGATCATATAAGCATAATATGGCTAATAATATGAGTTGGATTAATAATACTAAGAAAAATCAGTATAGTAATTGTCGTTCTATCGGTCATATAACCATAATATGGCTTAATAGTATGAGTTATATTGATAATAGTGAGTGTAATAAGTATAGTAATTGTCGTTCTATCGATCATATACGCTCAATATGGCTAATAATATGAGTTAGATTGATAATAATAAGAGTAATAAGTATAGTAATTGTCGTTCTATCGATCATATAAGCATAATATGGCTAATAATATGAGTTAGATTGATAATAGTGAGTGTAACAAGTATAGCAATTGTCGTAGTACCGATCATATAAGCACAATATGGCTAATAATAGGAGTTAGATTGATAATAATAAGAGTAGTGAGTATAGTAATTGTCGTTCTATCGATCATATAAGCATAATATGGCTAATAATATGAGTTAGATTGATAATAATAAGAGTAATGAGTATAGTAATTGTCGTTCTATCGATCATATAAGCATAATATGGCTAATAATATGAGTTAGATTGATAATAATAAGAGTAGTGAGTATAGTAATTGTCGTTCTATCGATCATATAAGCATAATATGGCTAATAATATGAGTTAGATTGATAATAATAAGACTAATAAGTATAGTAATTGTCGTTCTATCGATCATATAAGCATAGTATGTCTAATAATATGAGTTAGATTGATAATAATAAGAGTAATAAGTATAGTAATTGTCGTTCTACAGATCACATAAGCATAATATGGCTAATAATATGACTTAGATTGATAATAATAAGAGTAAAAAGTATAGTAATTGTCGTTCTATCGATCATATAGGTATAATATGGCTAATAATATGAGTTAGATTGATAATAATAAGAGTAATGAGTATAGTAATTATCGTTCTATCGATCATATAAGCATAATATGGCTAATAATATGGGTTGGATTGATAATAATAAGACTAATAAGTATAGTAATTGTTGTTCTATCGACCACATAAGCATAATATGGCTAATAATATGAGTTAGATTGATAATAATAAGAGCAATACGTATAGTAATTGTCGTTCTATCGATCACATAAGCATAATATGGCTAATAATATGAGTTAGATTGATAATCATAAGAGTAATAAGTATAGTAATTGTCGTTCTATCGACCACATAAGCATAATATGGCTAATAATAGGAGTTAGATTGATAATAATAAGAGTAGTGAGTATAGTAATTGTCGTTCTATCGATCATACAAGCATAATATGGCTAATAATATACGTTAGATTGATAATAATAAGAGTAATGAGTATAGAAATTGTAGTTCTATCGATCATATAAGCATAATATGGCTAATAATATGAGTTAGATTGATAATAATAGGAGTAATAAGTATAGTAATTATCGTTCTACCGATCATATAAGCATAATATGACTAATGATATGAGTTAGATTGATAACAATAAGAGTAAAAACTATAGTAATTGTCGTTCTATCGATCATATAGGTACAATATGGCTAATAATATGAGTTAGATTGATAATAATAAGAGTAATGAGTATAGTAATTGTCGTCCTATCGATCATATAAGCATAATATGGCTAATAATATGAGTTAGATTGATAATGATAAGAGTAGTAAGTATAGTAATTGTCGTTCTATCGATCATATCTCCATAATATGTTTAGTAATATGAGTTAGATTGATAATAGTGAGTGTAGTAAGTTTAGTAATTGTCGCCCTATCGATCATATAAGCATAATATGGCTAATAATATGAGTTGGATTAATAATACTAAGAAAAATCAGTATGGTAATTGTCGTTCTATCGGTCATATAACCATAATATGGCTTAATAATATGAGTTATATTGATAATAGTGAGTGTAATAAGTATAGTAATTGTCGTTCTATCGATCATATACGCTCAATATGGCTAATAATATGAGTTAGATTGATAATAATAAGAGTAATAAGTATAGTAATTGTCGTTCTATCGATCATATAAGCATAATATGGCTAATAATATGAGTTAGATTGATAATAGTGAGTGTAACAAGTATAGCAATTGTCGTAGTACCGATCATATAAGCACAATATGGCTAATAATAGGAGTTAGATTGATAATAATAAGAGTAGTGAGTATAGTAATTGTCGTTCTATCGATCATATAGGTATAATATGGCTAATAATATGAGTTAGATTGATAATAATAAGAGTAATGAGTATAGTAATTGTCGTTCTATCGATCACATAAGCATAATATGGCTAATAATATGAGTTAGATTGATAATACTAAGAGTAGTGAGCATAGTAATTGCCGTTCTATCGATCATATCTGCATAATATGGTTAATAATATGAGTTAGATTGATAATAATAAGAGTAAAAAGTATATTAATTGTCGTTCTATCGATCATATAAGCATAATATGGCTAATAATATGAGTTAGATTGATAATAATAGGAGTAATAACTATAGTAATTATCGTTCTACCGATCATATAAGCATAATATGACTAATAATATGAGTTAGATTGATAATAATAAGAGTAAAAAGTATAGTAATTGTCGTTCTATCGATCATATAGGTATAATATGGCTAATAATATGAGTTAGATTGATAATAATAAGACTAAGAAGTATAGTAATTGTCGTTCTATCGATCATACAAGCATAGTATGGCTCATAATATGTGTTAGATTGATAATAATAAGAGTAATAAGTATAGTAATTGTCGTTCTACAGATCACATAAGCATAATATGGCTAATAATATGAGTTAGATTGATAATCATAAGAGTAATATGTATAGTAATTGTCGTTCTATCGACCACATAAGCATAATATGGCTAATAATATGAGTTAGATTGATAATAATAAGAGCAATACGTATAGTAATTGTCGTTCTATCGATCACATAAGCATAATATGGCTAATAATATGAGTTAGATTGATAATCATAAGAGTAATAAGTATAGTAATTGTCGTTCTATCGACCACATAAGCATAATATGGCTAATAATAGGAGTTAGATTGATAATAATAAGAGTAGTGAGTATAGTAATTGTCGTTCCATCGATCATGCAAGCATAATATGGCTAATAATATACGTTAGATTGATAATAATAAGAGTAATAAGTATAGAAATTGTAGTTCTATCGATCATATAAGCATAATATGGCTAATAATATGAGTTAAATTGATAATAATAAGAGTAATGAGTATAGTAATTGTCGTTCTATCGATCATATAAGCATAATATGGCTAATAACATGGGTTGGATTTATAATAATAAGACTAATAAGTATAGTAATTGTCGCTCTATCGATCATATAAGCATAATATGGCTAATAATATGAGTTAGATAGATAATAATAAGAGTAATGAGTATAGTAATTGTCGTCCTATCGATCATATAGGTACAATATGGCTAATAATATGAGTTAAATTGATAATAATAAGAGTAATGAGTATAGTAATTGTCGTTCTATCGATCATATAAGCATAATATGGCTAATAATATGAGTTGGATTAATAATACTAAGAAAAATCAGTATAGTAATTGTCGTTCTATCGGTCATATAACCATAATATGGCTTAATAGTATGAGTTATATTGATAATAGTGAGTGTAATAAGTATAGTAATTGTCGTTCTATCGATCATATACGCTCAATATGGCTAATAATATGAGTTAGATTGATAATAATAAGAGTAATAAGTATAGTAATTGTCGTTCTATCGATCATATAAGCATAATATGGCTAATAATATGAGTTAGATTGATAATAGTGAGTGTAACAAGTATAGCAATTGTCGTAGTACCGATCATATAAGCACAATATGGCTAATAATAGGAGTTAGATTGATAATAATAAGAGTAGTGAGTATAGTAATTGTCGTTCTATCGATCATATAAGCATAATATGGCTAATAATATGAGTTAGATTGATAATAATAAGAGTAATGAGTATAGTAATTGTCGTTCTATCGATCATATAAGCATAATATGGCTAATAATATGAGTTAGATTGATAATAATAAGAGTAGTGAGTATAGTAATTGTCGTTCTATCGATCATATAAGCATAATATGGCTAATAATATGAGTTAGATTGATAATAATAAGACTAATAAGTATAGTAATTGTCGTTCTATCGATCATATAAGCATAGTATGTCTAATAATATGAGTTAGATTGATAATAATAAGAGTAATAAGTATAGTAATTGTCGTTCTACAGATCACATAAGCATAATATGGCTAATAATATGACTTAGATTGATAATAATAAGAGTAAAAAGTATAGTAATTGTCGTTCTATCGATCATATAGGTATAATATGGCTAATAATATGAGTTAGATTGATAATAATAAGAGTAATGAGTATAGTAATTATCGTTCTATCGATCATATAAGCATAATATGGCTAATAATATGGGTTGGATTGATAATAATAAGACTAATAAGTATAGTAATTGTTGTTCTATCGACCACATAAGCATAATATGGCTAATAATATGAGTTAGATTGATAATAATAAGAGCAATACGTATAGTAATTGTCGTTCTATCGATCACATAAGCATAATATGGCTAATAATATGAGTTAGATTGATAATCATAAGAGTAATAAGTATAGTAATTGTCGTTCTATCGACCACATAAGCATAATATGGCTAATAATAGGAGTTAGATTGATAATAATAAGAGTAGTGAGTATAGTAATTGTCGTTCTATCGATCATACAAGCATAATATGGCTAATAATATACGTTAGATTGATAATAATAAGAGTAATAAGTATAGAAATTGTAGTTCTATCGATCATATAAGCATAATATGGCTAATAATATGAGTTAGATTGATAATAATAGGAGTAATAAGTATAGTAATTATCGTTCTACCGATCATATAAGCATAATATGACTAATGATATGAGTTAGATTGATAACAATAAGAGTAAAAACTATAGTAATTGTCGTTCTATCGATCATATAGGTACAATATGGCTAATAATATGAGTTAGATTGATAATAATAAGAGTAATGAGTATAGTAATTGTCGTTCTATCGATCACATAAGCATAATATGGCTAATAATATGAGTTAGATTGATAATACTAAGAGTAGTGGGCATAGTAATTGTCGTTCTATCGATCATATCTGCATAATATGGCTAATAATATGAGTTAGATTGATAATAATAAGAGTAATAAGTATAGAAATTGTAGTTCTATCGATCATATAAGCATAATATGGCTAATAATATGAGTTAGATTGATAATAATAGGAGTAATAACTATAGTAATTGTCGTTCTATCGATCATATCTGCATAATATGGTTAATAATATGAGTTAGGTTGATAATAATAAGAGTAAAAAGTATAGTAATTGTCGTTCTATCGATCATATAGGTACAATATGGCTAATAATATGAGTTAAATTGATAATAATAAGAGTAATGAGTATAGTAATTGTCGTTCTATCGATCATATAAGCATAATATGGCTAATAACATGGGTTGGATTTATAATAATAAGACTAATAAGTATAGTAATTGTCGCTCTATCGATCATATAAGCATAATATGGCTAATAATATGAGTTAGATAGATAATAATAAGAGTAATGAGTATAGTAATTGTCGTCCTATCGATCATATAAGCATAATATGGCTAATAATATGAGTTAGATTGATAATGGTAAGAGTAGTAAGTATAGTAATTGTCGTTCTATCGATCATATCTCCATAATATGTTTAGTAATAAGAGTTAGATTGATAATAGTGAGTGTAGTAAGTTTAGTAATTGTCGCCCTATCGATCATATAAGCATAATATGGCTAATAATATGAGTTGGATTAATAATACTAAGAAAAATCAGTATAGTAATTGTCGTTCTATCGGTCATATAACCATAATATGGCTTAATAATATGAGTTATATTGATAATAGTGAGTGTAATAAGTATAGTAATTGTCGTTCTATCGATCATATACGCTCAATATGGCTAATAATATGAGTTAGATTGATAATAATAAGAGTAGTGAGTATAGTAATTGTCGTTCTATCGATCATATAAGCATAATATGGCTAATAATATGAGTTAGATTGATAATAATAAGAGTAATAAGTATAGTAATTGTCGTTCTACAGATCACATAAGCATAATATGGCTAATAATATGAGTTAGATTGATAATAATAAGAGTAAAAAGTATAGTAATTGTCGTTCTATCGATCATATAGGTATAATATGGCTAATAATATGAGTTAGATTGATAATAATAAGAGTAATGAGTATAGTAATTATCGTTCTATCGATCATATAAGCATAATATGGCTAATAATATGGGTTGGATTGATAATAATAAGACTAATAAGTATAGTAATTGTTGTTCTATCGATCATATAAGCATAATATGGTTAATAATATGAGTTAGATTGATAATAATAAGAGTAGTAAGTATAGTAATTGTCGTTCTATCGATCATATAAGCATAATATGGCTGATAATATGAGTTACACTGATAATAATAAGAGTAATTAGTATAGTAATGGTCGTTCCATCGATCATATCTGCATAATATGGTTAATAATATGAGTTAGATTGATAATAGCGAGTGTAATAAGTATAGTAATTGTCGCTCTATCGATCATATAAGCATAATATGGCTAATATTATGAGTTAGATTGATAATAATAAGAGTAATAAGTATAGTAATTGTCGTTCTATCGATCATATAAGCATAATATGGCTAATAATTTGAGTTAGATTGATAATATAAGAGTAATAAGTATAGTAATTGTCGTTCTATCGATCACATCTGCTTAATATGGTTAATAATATGAGTTAGATTGATAATAGTGAGTGTAATGAGTATAGTAATTGTCGTTATATCGATCATATAAGCATAATATGGCTAATCATATGAGTTAGATTGATAATGATAAGAGTAGTAATTATAGTAATTGTCGTTCTATCGATCATATCTCCATACTATGGTTAGTAATATGAGTTAGATTGATAATAGTGAGTGTAATAAGTTTAGTAATTGTCGTTCTATCGATCATATACGCTCAATATGGCTAATAATATGAGTTAGATTGATAATAATAAGAGTAGTGAGTATAGTAATTGTCGTTCTATCGATCATATAAGCATAATATGGCTAATAATATGAGTTAGATTGATAATAATAAGAGTAATAAGTATAGTAATTGTCGTTCTACACATCACATAAGCATAATATGGCTAATAATATGAGTTAGATTGATAATAATAAGAGTAAAAAGTATAGTAATTGTCGTTCTATCGATCATATAGGTATAATATGGCTAATAATATGAGTTAGATTGATAATAATAAGAGTAATGAGTGTAGTAATTATCGTTCTATCGATCATATAAGCATAATATGGCTAATAATATGGGTTGGATTGATAATAATAAGACTAATAAGTATAGTAATTGTTGTTCTATCGATCATATAAGCATAATATGGCTAATAATATGAGTTAGATAGATAATAATAAGAGTAATGAGTATAGTAATTGTCGTCCTATCGATCATATAAGCATAATATGGCTAATAATATGAGTTAGATTGATAATGATAAGAGTAGTAAGTATAGTAATTGTCGTTCTATCGATCATATCTCCATAATATGTTTAGTAATAAGAGTTAGATTGATAATAGTGAGTGTAGTAAGTTTAGTAATTGTCGCCCTATCGATCATATAAGCATAATATGGCTAATAATATGAGTTGGATTAATAATACTAAGAAAAATCAGTATAGTAATTGTCGTTCTATCGGTCATATAACCATAATATGGCTTAATAATATGAGTTATATTGATAATAGTGAGTGTAATAAGTATAGTAATTGTCGTTCTATCGATCATATACGCTCAATATGGCTAATAATATGAGTTAGATTGATAATAATAAGAGTAGTGAGTATAGTAATTGTCGTTCTATCGATCATATAAGCATAATATGGCTAATAATATGAGTTAGATTGATAATAATAAGAGTAATAAGTATAGTAATTGTCGTTCTACACATCACATAAGCATAATATGGCTAATAATATGAGTTAGATTGATAATAATAAGAGTAAAAAGTATAGTAATTGTCGTTCTATCGATCATATAGGTATAATATGGCTAATAATATGAGTTAGATTGATAATAATAAGAGTAATGAGTGTAGTAATTATCGTTCTATCGATCATATAAGCATAATATGGCTAATAATATGGGTTGGATTGATAATAATAAGACTAATAAGTATAGTAATTGTTGTTCTATCGATCATATAAGCATAATATGGTTAATAATATGAGTTAGATTGATAATAATAAGAGTAGTAAGTATAGTAATTGTCGTTCTATCGATCATATAAGCATAATATGGCTGATAATATGAGTTACACTGATAATAATAAGAGTAATTAGTATAGTAATGGTCGTTCCATCGATCATATCTGCATAATATGGTTAATAATATGAGTTAGATTGATAATAGCGAGTGTAATAAGTATAGTAATTGTCGCTCTATCGATCATATAAGCATAATATGGCTAATATTATGAGTTAGATTGATAATAATAAGAGTAATAAGTATAGTAATTGTCGTTCTATCGATCATATAAGCATAATATGGCTAATAATTTGAGTTAGATTGATAATATAAGAGTAATAAGTATAGTAATTGTCGTTCTATCGATCACATCTGCTTAATATGGTTAATAATATGAGTTAGATTGATAATAGTGAGTGTAATGAGTATAGTAATTGTCGTTATATCGATCATATAAGCATAATATGGCTAATCATATGAGTTAGATTGATAATGATAAGAGTAGTAATTATAGTAATTGTCGTTCTATCGATCATATCTCCATACTATGGTTAGTAATATGAGTTAGATTGATAATAGTGAGTGTAATAAGTTTAGTAATTGTCGTTCTATCGATCATATAAGCATAATATGGCTAATAATATGAGTTAGATTGATAATAATAAGAGTAGTAAGTATAGTAATTGTCGTTCTATCGATCATATAAGCATAATATGGGTAATAATATGAGTTAGATTGATAATAATAAGAGTAGTAAGTATAGTAATTGTCGTTCTATCGATCATATAAGCATAATATGGCTAATAATATGTGTTAGATTGATAATAATAAGAGTAATGAGTATAGTAATTGCCGTACGATCGATCATATCTGCATAATATGGCTAATAATATGAGCTAGATTGATAATAATAAGAGCAATAAGTATAGTAATTGTCGTTCTATCGATCATATCTGCATAATAAGGTTAATAATATGAGTTAGATTGATAAAAGTGAGTGTAATAAGTGTAGTAATTGTCGTTCTATCGATCATATAAGCATAATATGGCTAATAATATGAGCTAGATTGATAATAATAAGAGCAATAAGTATAGTAATTGTCGTTCTATCGATCATATCTGCATAATATGGTGAATAATATGAGTTAGATTGATAATAGTGAGTGTAATATGTGTAGTAATTGTCGTTCTATCGATCATATAAGCATAATATGGCTGATAATATGAGTTACATTGATAATAATAAGAGTAATTAGTATAGTAATGGTCGTTCTATCGATCATATCTGCATAATATGGTTAATAATATGAGTTAGATTGATAATAGCGAGTGTAATAAGTATAGTAATTGTCGTTCTATCGATCATATAAGCATAATATGGCTAATAATATGAGCTAGATTGATAATAATAAGAGTAATAAGTATAGTAACTGTCGTCCTATCGATCATATAGCATAATATGGCTAATAATATGAGTTAGATTGATAATAATAAGATTAATAAGTATAATAATTGTCGTTCTATCGATCATATAAGCATAATATGGCTAATAATATGAGTTAGATTGATAATAATAAGAGTAGTAAGTATAGTAATTGTCGTTCTATCGATCATATAAGCATAATATGGCTGATAATATGAGTTACACTGATAATAATAAGAGTAATTAGTATAGTAATGGTCGTTCTATCGATCATATCTGCATAATATGGTTAATAATATGAGTTAGATTGATAATAGCGAGTGTAATAAGTATAGTAATTGTCGCTCTATCGATCATATAAGCATAATATGGCTAATATTATGAGTTAGATTGATAATAATAAGAGTAATAAGTATAGTAATTGTCGTTCTATCGATCATATAAGCATAATATGGCTAATAATTTGAGTTAGATTGATAATATAAGAGTAATAAGTATAGTAATTGTCGTTCTATCGATCACATCTGCTTAATATGGTTAATAATATGAGTTAGATTGATAATAGTGAGTGTAATGAGTATAGTAATTGTCGTTATATCGATCATATAAGCATAATATGGCTAATCATATGAGTTAGATTGATAATGATAAGAGTAGTAAGTATAGTAATTGTCGTTCTATCGATCAAATCTCCATAACATGGTTAGTAATATGAGTTAGATTGATAATAGTGAGTGTAATAAGTTTAGTAATTGTCGTTCTATCGATCATATAAGCATAATATGGCTAATAATATGAGTTAGATTGATAATAATAAGAGTAGTAAGTATAGTAATTGTCGTTCTATCGATCATATAAGCATAATATGGCTAATAATATGAGTTAGATTGATAATAATAAGAGTAGTAAGTATAGTAATTGTCGTTCTATCGATCATATAAGCATAATATGGCCAATAATATGAGTTAGATTGATAATAATAAGAGTAATGAGTATAGTAATTGTCGTACTATCGATCATATCTGCATAATGTTGCTAATAATATGAGCTAGATTGATAATAATAAGAGTAATAAATATAGTAACTGTCGTCCTATCTATCATATAAGCATAATATGGCTAATAATATGAGTTAGATTGATAATAATAAGATTAATAAGTATAATAATTGTCGTTCTATCGATCATATAAGCATAATATGGCTAATAATATGAGTTAGATTGATAATAATAAGAGTAATAAGTATAGTAATTGTCGTTCTACAGATCACATAAGCATAATATGTCTAATAATATGAGTTAGATTGATAATAATAAGAATAGTGGGCATAGTAATTGTCGTTCTATCGATCATATCTGCATAATATGGTTAATAATATGAGATAGATTGATAATAATAAGAGTAAAAAGTATATTAATTGTCGTTCTATCGATCATATAAGCATAATATTTCTAATAATATGGGTTGGATTGATAATAATAAGACTAATAAGCATAGTAATGGTCGTTCTATCGATCATAAAAGCATAATATGGCTAATAAAATGAGTTAGATTGATAATAGTGAGTGTAATAAGTAAAGTAATTGTCGTCCTATCGATCATATAAGCATAATATGGCTAATAATTTGAGTTAGATTGATAATAATAAGAGTAATAAGCATAGTAATTGTCGTTCTATCGATCATATAAGCATAATATGGCTGATAATATGAGTTACACTGATAACAATAAGAGTAATTAGTATAGTAATGGTCGTTCTATCGATCATATAAGCATAATATGGGTAATAATATGAGTTAGATTGATAATAATAAGAGTAAAGTGTATAGTAATTGTCGTTCTGTCGATCATATAAGCACAATATGGTTAATAATACGAGTTAGATTGATAATAATAGGAGTAATAAGTATAGTAATTGTCGTTCTATCGACCATATAAGCATAATATGGCTAATAATATGAGTTAGATTGATAATAATGAGAGTAATGAGTATAGTAATTGTCGTACTATCGATCATATCTGCATAATATGGCTAATAATATGAGCTAGATTGATAATAATAAGAGTAATAAGTATAGTAACTGTCGTCCTATCGATCATATAGCATAATATGGCTAATAATATGAGTTAGATTGATAATAATAAGATTAATAAGTATAATAATTGTCGTTCTATCGATCATATAAGCATAATATGGCTAATAATATGAGTTAGATTGATAATAATAAGAGTAGTAAGTATAGTAATTGTCGTTCTATCGATCATATAAGCATAATATGGCTGATAATATGAGTTACACTGATAACAATAAGAGTAATTAGTATAGTAATGGTCGTTCCATCGATCATATCTGCATAATATGGTTAATAATATGAGTTAGATTGATAATAGCGAGTGTAATAAGTATAGTAATTGTCGCTCTATCGATCATATAAGCATAATATGGCTAATATTATGAGTTAGATTGATAATAATAAAAGTAATAAGTATAGTAATTGTCGTTCTATCGATCATATAAGCATAATATGGCTAATAATTTGAGTTAGATTGATAATATAAGAGTAATAAGTATAGTAATTGTCGTTCTATCGATTACATCTGCTTAATATGGTTAATAATATGAGTTAGATTGATAATAGTGAGTGTCATGAGTATAGTAATTGTCGTTATATCGATCATATCAGCATAATAAGGTTAATAATATGAGTTAGATTGATAAAAGTGAGTGTAATAAGTGTAGTAATTGTCGTTCTATCGATCATATAAGCATAATATGGCTAATAATATGAGCTAGATTGATAATAATAAGAGCAATAAGTATAGTAATTGTCGTTCTATCGATCATATCTGCATAATATGGTGAATAATATGAGTTAGATTGATAATAGTGAGTGTAATATGTGTAGTAATTGTCGTTCTATCGATCATATAAGCATAATATGGCTGATAATATGAGTTACATTGATAATAATAAGAGTAATTAGTATAGTAATGGTCGTTCTATCGATCATATCTGCATAATATGGTTAATAATATGAGTTAGATTGATAATAGCGAGTGTAATAAGTATAGTAATTGTCGTTCTATGGATCATATAAGCATAATATGGCTAATAATATGAGTTAGATTGATAATAATAAGAGTAATAAGTATAGTAATTGTCGTTCTATCGATCATATAAGCATAATATGGCTAATAATTTGAGTTAGATTGATAATATAAGAGTAATAAGTATAGTAATTGTCGTTCTATCGATCACATCTGCTTAATATGGTTAATAATATGAGTTGGATTGATAACAGTGGGTGTAATAAGTATAGTAAATGTCGTTCTATCGATCATATCTGCATAATATGGTTAATAATATGAGTTAGATTGATAATAGTGAGTGTAATAAGTATAGTAGTTGTCGTTATATCGATCATATAAGCATAATATGGCTAATCATATGAGGTAGATTGATAATGATAAGAGTAGTAAGTATAGTAATTGTCGTTCTATCGGTCATATAACCATAATATGGCTTAATAACATGAGTTAGATTGATAATAATAAGAGTAATAAGCATAGTATTTGTCGTTCTATCGATCATATAAGCATAATATGACTAATAATATGAGTTAGATTGATAACAGTGAGTGTAATAAGTATAGTAATTGTCGTTCTACCGATCATATAAGCATAATATGGCTAATAATATGAGTTAGGTTGATAATAATAAGAGTAATAAGTATAGTAATTGTCGTTCTATCGATCATATCTGCATAATATGGTTAATAATATGAGTAAGATTGATAATAATAAGAGTAATAAGTATAGTAATTGTCGTTCTATCGATCATATAAGCACAATATGGTTAATAATACGAGTTAGATTGATAATAATAGGAGTAATAAGTATAGTAATTGTCGTTCTATCGACCATATAAGCATAATATGGCTAATAATATGAGTTAGATTGTTAATAATGAGAGTAATGAGTATAGTAATTGTCGTACTATCGATCATATCTGCATAATATTGCTAATAATATGAGCTAGATTGATAATAATAAGAGTAATAAGTATAGTAACTGTCGTCCTATCGATCATATAAGCATAATATATCTAATAATATGAGTTAGATTGATAATAATAAGATTAATAAGTATAATAATTGTCGTTCTATCGATCATATAAGCATAATATGGCTAATAATATGAGTTAGATTGATAATAATAAGAGTAATGAGTATAGTAGTTGTAGTTCTATCGATAATATCTGCATAATATGGTTAATAATATGAGTTCTATTGATGATAATAAGAGTAATAAGTATAGTAATTGTAGTTCTATCGATCATATAAGCATAATATGGCTAATAATATGAGTTAGATTGATAATAATAAGCGTAACAAGTATAGTAATTATCGTTCTACCGATCATATAAGCATAATATGGCTAATAATATGAGTTAGGTTGATAATAATAAGAGTAATAAGTATAGTAATTGTCGTTCTATCGATCATATCTGCATAATATGGTTAATAATATGAGTAAGATTGATAATAATAAGAGTAATAAGTATAGTAATTGTCGTTCTATCGATCATATAAGCACAATATGGTTAATAATACGAGTTAGATTGATAATAATAGGAGTAATATGTATAGTAATTGTCGTTCTATCGACCATATAAGCATAATATGGCTAATAATATGAGTTAGATTGATAATAATGAGAGTAATGAGTATAGTAATTGTCGTACTATCGATCATATCTGCATAATATGGCTAATAATATGAGCTAGATTGATAATAATAAGACTAATAAGTATAGTAATTGTCGTTCTATCGATCATACAAGCATAGTATGGCTCATAATATGTGTTAGATTGATAATAATAAGAGTAATAAGTATAGTAATTGTCGTTCTACAGATCACATAAGCATAATATGGTTAATAATATGAGTTAGATTGATAATAATAAGAGTAAAAAGTATATTAATTGTCGTTCTATCGATCATATAAGCATAATATTTCTAATAATATGGGTTGGATTGATAATAATAAGACTAATAAGCATAGTAATGGTCGTTCTATCGATCATAAAAGCATAATATGGCTAATAAAATGAGTTAGATTGATAAGAGTGAGTGTAATAAGTAAAGTAATTGTCGTCCTATCGATCATATAAGCATAATATGGCTAATAATATGAGTTAGATTGATAATAATAAGAGTAATAAGCATAGTAATTGTCGTTCTATCGATCATATAAGCATAATACGGCTGATAATATGAGTTACACTGATAATAATAAGAGTAATTAGTATAGTAATGGTCGTTCTATCGATCATATAAGCATAATATGGGTAATAATATGAGTTAGATTGATAATAATAAGAGTAAAGTGTATAGTAATTGTCGTTCTGTCGATCATATAAGCACAATATGGTTAATAATACGAGTTAGATTGATAATAATAGGAGTAATAAGTATAGTAATTGTCGTTCTATCGACCATATAAGCATAATATGGCTAATAATATGAGTTAGATTGATAATAATGAGAGTAATGAGTATAGTAATTGTCGTACTATCGATCATATCTGCATAATATGGCTAATAATATGAGCTAGATTGATAATAATAAGAGTAATAAGTATAGTAACTGTCGTCCTATCGATCATATAGCATAATATGGCTAATAATATGAGTTAGACTGATAATAATAAGATTAATAAGTATAATAATTGTCGTTCTATCGATCATATAAGCATAATATGGCTAATAATATGAGTTAGATTGATAATAATAAGAGTAGTAAGTATAGTAATTGTCGTTCTATCGATCATATAAGCATAATATTGCTGATAATATGAGTTACACTGATAATAATAAGAGTAATTAGTATAGTAATGGTCGTTCTATCGATCATATCTGCATAATATGGTTAATAATATGAGTTAGATTGATAATAGCGAGTGTAATAAGTATAGTAATTGTCGCTCTATCGATCATATAAGCATAATATGGCTAATTTTATGAGTTAGATTGATAATAATAAGAGTAATAAGTATAGTAATTGTCGTTCTATCGATCATATAAGCATAATATGGCTAATAATTTGAGTTAGATTGATAATATAAGAGTAATAAGTATAGTAATTGTCGTTCTATCGATCACATCTGCTTAATATGGTTAATAATATGAGTTAGATTGATAATAGTGAGTGTAATGAGTATAGTAATTGTCGTTATATCGATCATATAAGCATAATATGGCTAATCATATGAGTTAGATTGATAATGATAAGAGTAGTAATTATAGTAATTGTCGTTCTATCGATCATATCTCCATACTATGGTTAGTAATATGAGTTAGATTGATAATAGTGAGTGTAATAAGTTTAGTAATTGTCGTTCTATCGATCATATAAGCATAATATGGCTAATAATATGAGTTAGATTGATAATAATAAGAGTAGTAAGTATAGTAATTGTCGTTCTATCGATCATATAAGCATAATATGGCTAATAATATGAGTTAGATTGATAATAATAAGAGTAGTAAGTATAGTAATTGTCGTTCTATCGATCATATAAGCATAATATGGCTAATAATATGTGTTAGATTGATAATAATAAGAGTAATGAGTATAGTAATTGCCGTACGATCGATCATATCTGCATAATATGGCTAATAATATGAGCTAGATTGATAATAATAAGAGCAATAAGTATAGTAATTGTCGTTCTATC
Source organism: Megachile rotundata (assembly GCF_050947335.1). NCBI lineage: Eukaryota > Metazoa > Arthropoda > Insecta > Hymenoptera > Megachilidae > Megachile > Megachile rotundata. The sequence continues at coordinate 170,145 of NW_027473422.1, forward strand.
GATCATATCTGCATAATAAGGTTAATAATATGAGTTAGATTGATAAAAGTGAGTGTAATAAGTGTAGTAATTGTCGTTCTATCGATCATATAAGCATAATATGGCTAATAATATGAGCTAGATTGATAATAATAAGAGCAATAAGTATAGTAATTGTCGTTCTATCGATCATATCTGCATAATATGGTGAATAATATGAGTTAGATTGATAATAGTGAGTGTAATATGTGTAGTAATTGTCGTTCTATCGATCATATAAGCATAATATGGCTGATAATATGAGTTACATTGATAATAATAAGAGTAATTAGTATAGTAATGGTCGTTCTATCGATCATATCTGCATAATATGGTTAATAATATGAGTTAGATTGATAATAGCGAGTGTAATAAGTATAGTAATTGTCGTTCTATCGATCATATAAGCATAATATGGCTAATAATATGAGTTAGATTGATAATAATAAGAGTAATAAGTATAGTAATTGTCGTTCTATCGATCATATAAGCATAATATGGCTAATAATTTGAGTTAGATTGATAATATAAGAGTAATAAGTATAGTAATTGTCGTTCTATCGATCACATCTGCTTAATATGGTTAATAATATGAGTTGGATTGATAACAGTGGGTGTAATAAGTATAGTAAATGTCGTTCTATCGATCATATCTGCATAATATGGTTAATAATATGAGTTAGATTGATAATAGTGAGTGTAATAAGTATAGTAGTTGTCGTTATATCGATCATATAAGCATAATATGGCTAATCATATGAGTTAGATTGATAATGATAAGAGTAGTAAGTATAGTAATTGTCGTTCTATCGGTCATATAACCATAATATGGCTTAATAATATGAGTTAGATTGATAATAATAAGAGTAATAAGCATAGTATTTGTCGTTCTATCGATCATATAAGCATAATATGACTAATAATATGAGTTAGATTGATAACAGTGAGTGTAATAAGTATAGTAATTGTCGTTCTATCGAACCTTATGCATAATATGGCTAAGAATATGAGTTAGATTGATAATAGTGTGTTTAATAAGTATAGTAATTGTCGTTCTATCGATCATATAAGCATAATATGGGTAATAATATGAGTTAGATTGATAATAATAAGAGTAAAGTGTATAGTAATTGTCGTTCTGTCGATCATATAAGCACAATATGGTTAATAATACGAGTTAGATTGATAATAATAGGAGTAATAAGTATAGTAATTGTCGTTCTATCGACCATATAAGCATAATATGGCTAATAATATGAGTTAGATTGATAATAATGAGAGTAATGAGTATAGTAATTGTCGTACTATCGATCATATCTGCATAATATTGCTAATAATATGAGCTAGATTGATAATAATAAGAGTAATAAGTATAGTAACTGTCGTCCTATCGATCATATAAGCATAATATGGCTAATAATATGAGTTAGATTGATAATAATAAGATTAATAAGTATAATAATTGTCGTTTTATCGATCATATAAGCATAATATGGCTAATAATATGAGTTAGATTGATAATAATAAGAGTAATGAGTATAGTAGTTGTAGTTCTATCGATAATATCTGCATAATATGGTTAATAATATGAGTTCTATTGATGATAATAAGAGTAATAAGTATAGTAATTGTAGTTCTATCGATCATATAAGCATAATATGGCTAATAATATGAGTTAGATTGATAATAATAAGCGTAATAAGTATAGTAATTCTCCGTTCTACCGATCATATAGGCATAATATGGCTAATAATATGAGTTAGGTTGATAATAATAAGAGTAATAAGTATAGTAATTGTCGTTCTATCGATCATATCTGCATAATATGGTTAATAATATGAGTAAGATTGATAATAATAAGAGTAGTAAGTATAGTAATTGTCGTTCTATCGATCATATAAGCATAATATGGCTAATAATATGAGTTAGATTGATAATAATAAGAGTAGTAAGTATAGTAATTGTCGTTCTATCGATCATATAAGCATAATATGGCTAATAATATGAGTTAGATTGATAATAATAAGAGTAATGAGTATAGTAATTGCCGTACGATCGATCATATCTGCATAATATGGCTAATAATATGAGCTAGATTGATAATAATAAGAGCAATAAGTATAGTAATTGTCGTTCTATCGATCATATCTGCATAATAAGGTTAATAATATGAGTTAGATTGATAAAAGTGAGTGTAATAAGTGTAGTAATTGTCGTTCTATCGATCATATGAGCATAATATGGCTAATAATATGAGCTAGATTGATAATAATAAGAGCAATAAGTATAGTAATTGTCGTTCTATCGATCATATCTGCATAATATGGTTAATAATATGAGTTAGATTGATAATAGTGAGTGTAATATGTGTAGTAATTGTCGTTCTATCGATCATATAAGCATAATATGGCTGATAATATGAGTTACATTGATAATAATAAGAGTAATTAGTATAGTAATGGGCGTTCTATCGATCATATCTGCATAATATGGTTAATAATATGAGTTAGATTGATAATAGCGAGTGTAATAAGTATAGTAATTGTCGTTCTATCGATCATATAAGCATAATATGGCTAATAATATGACTTAGATTGATAGTAATAAGAGTAATAAGTATAGTAATTGTCGTTCTATCGATCATATAAGCATAATATGGCTAATAATTTGAGTTAGATTGATAATATAAGAGTAATAAGTATAGTAATTGTCGTTCTATCGATCACATCTGCTCAATATGGTTAATAATATGAGTTGGATTGATAACAGTGAGTGTAATAAGTATAGTAATTGTCGTTCTATCGATCATATCTGCATAATATGGTTAATAATATGAGTTAGATTGATTATAGTCAGTGTAATATGTGTAGTAATTGTCGTTCTATCGATCATATAAGCATAATATGGCTAATCATATGAGTTAGATTGATAATGATAAGAGTAGTAAGTATAGTAATTGTCGTTCTATCGATCATATCTCCATAATATGGTTAGTAATATGAGTTAGATTGATAATAGTGAGTGTAATAAGTTTAGTAATTGTCGTTCTATCGATCATATAAGCATAATATGGCTAATAATATGAGTTAGATTGATAATAATAAGAGTAATAAGTATAGGAATTGTCGTTCTATCGATAATATAAGCATAATATGGCTAATGATATGAGTTAGATAGATAATGATAAGAGTAGTAAGTATAGTAATTGTCGTTCTATCGATCACATCTGCTTAATATGGTTAATAATATGAGTTAGATTGATAATAGTGAGTGTAATGAGTATAGTAATTGTCGTTATATCGATCATATAAGCATAATATGGCTAATCATATGAGTTAGATTGATAATGATAAGAGTAGTAATTATAGTAATTGTCGTTCTATCGATCATATCTCCATACTATGGTTAGTAATATGAGTTAGATTGATAATAGTGAGTGTAATAAGTTTAGTAATTGTCGTTCTATCGATCATATAAGCATAATATGGCTAATCATATGAGGTAGATTGATAATAATAAGACTAATAAGCATAGTAATGGTCGTTCTATCGATCATAAAAGCATAATATGGCTAATAAAATGAGTTAGATTGATAAGAGTGAGTGTAATAAGTAAAGTAATTGTCGTCCTATCGATCATATAAGCATAATATGGCTAATAATATGAGTTAGATTGATAATAATAAGAGTAATAAGCATAGTAATTGTCGTTCTATCGATCATATAAGCATAATACGGCTGATAATATGAGTTACACTGATAATAATAAGAGTAATTAGTATAGTAATGGTCGTTCTATCGATCATATAAGCATAATATGGGTAATAATATGAGTTAGATTGATAATAATAAGAGTAAAGTGTATAGTAATTGTCGTTCTGTCGATCATATAAGCACAATATGGTTAATAATACGAGTTAGATTGATAATAATAGGAGTAATAAGTATAGTAATTGTCGTTCTATCGACTATATAAGCATAATATGGCTAATAATATGAGTTAGATTGATAATAATGAGAGTAATGAGTATAGTAGTTGTCGTACTATCGATCATATCTGCATAATATGGCTAATAATATGAGCTAGATTGATAATAATAAGAGTAATAAGTATAGTAACTGTCGTCCTATCGATCATATAGCATAATATGGCTAATAATATGAGTTAGATTGATAATAATAAGATTAATAAGTATAATAATTGTCGTTCTATCGATCATATAAGCATAATATGGCTAATAATATGAGTTAGATTGATAATAATAAGAGTAGTAAGTATAGTAATTGTCGTTCTATCGATCATATAAGCATAATATGGCTGATAATATGAGTTACACTGATAATAATAAGAGTAATTAGTATAGTAATGGTCGTTCTATCGATCATATCTGCATAATATGGTTAATAATATGAGTTAGATTGATAATAGCGAGTGTAATAAGTATAGTAATTGTCGCTCTATCGATCATATAAGCATAATATGGCTAATATTATGAGTTAGATTGATAATAATAAGAGTAATAAGTATAGTAATTGTCGTTCTATCGATCATATAAGCATAATATGGCTAATAATTTGAGTTAGATTGATAATATAAGAGTAATAAGTATAGTAATTGTCGTTCTATCGATCACATCTGCTTAATATGGTTAATAATATGAGTTAGATTGATAATAGTGAGTGTAATGAGTATAGTAATTGTCGTTATATCGATCATATAAGCATAATATGGCTAATCATATGAGTTAGATTGATAATGATAAGAGTAGTAATTATAGTAATTGTCGTTCTATCGATCATATCTCCATACTATGGTTAGTAATATGAGTTAGATTGATAATAGTGAGTGTAATAAGTTTAGTAATTGTCGTTCTATCGATCATATAAGCATAATATGGCTAATAATATGAGTTAGATTGATAATAATAAGAGTAGTAAGTATAGTAATTGTCGTTCTATCGATCATATAAGCATAATATGGCTAATAATATGAGTTAGATTGATAATAATAAGAGTAGTAAGTATAGTAATTGTCGTTCTATCGATCATATAAGCATAATATGGCTAATAATATGAGTTAGATTGATAATAATAAGAGTAATGAGTATAGTAATTGCCGTACGATCGATCATATCTGCATAATATGGCTAATAATATGAGCTAGATTGATAATAATAAGAGCAATAAGTATAGTAATTGTCGTTCTATCGATCATATCTGCATAATAAGGTTAATAATATGAGTTAGATTGATAAAAGTGAGTGTAATAAGTGTAGTAATTGTCGTTCTATCGATCATATAAGCATAATATGGCTGATAATATGAGTTACATTGATAATAATAAGAGTAATTAGTATAGTAATGGTCGTTCTATCGATCATATCTGCATAATATGGTTAATAATATGAGTTAGATTGATAATAGCGAGTGTAATAAGTATAGTAATTGTCGTTCTATCGATCATATAAGCATAATATGGCTAATAATATGAGTTAGATTGATAGTAATAAGAGTAATAAGTATAGTAATTGTCGTTCTATCGATCATATAAGCATAATATGGCTAATAATTTGAGTTAGATTGATAATATAAGAGTAATAAGTATAGTAATTGTCGTTCTATCGATCACATCTGCTTAATATGGTTAATAATATGAGTTGGATTGATAACAGTGGGTGTAATAAGTATAGTAAATGTCGTTCTATCGATCATATCTGCATAATATGGTTAATAATATGAGTTAGATTGATAATAGTGAGTGTAATAAGTATAGTAGTTGTCGTTATATCGATCATATAAGCATAATATGGCTAATCATATGAGTTAGATTGATAATGATAAGAGTAGTAAGTATAGTAATTGTCGTTCTATCGGTCATATAACCATAATATGGCTTAATAATATGAGTTAGATTGATAATAATAAGAGTAATAAGCATAGTATTTGTCGTTCTATCGATCATATAAGCATAATATGACTAATAATATGAGTTAGATTGATAACAGTGAGTGTAATAAGTATAGTAATTGTCGTTCTATCGAACCTTATGCATAATATGGCTAAGAATATGAGTTAGATTGATAATAGTGTGTTTAATAAGTATAGTAATTGTCGTTCTATCGATCATATAAGCATAATATGGGTAATAATATGAGTTAGATTGATAATAATAAGAGTAAAGTGTATAGTAATTGTCGTTCTGTCGATCATATAAGCACAATATGGTTAATAATACGAGCTAGATTGATAATAATAAGAGTAATAAGTATAGTAACTGTCGTCCTATCGATCATATAGCATAATATGGCTAATAATATGAGTTAGATTGATAATAATAAGATTAATAAGTATAATAATTGTCGTTCTATCGATCATATAAGCATAATATGGCTAATAATATGAGTTAGATTGATAATAATAAGAGTAGTAAGTATAGTAATTGTCGTTCTATCGATCATATAAGCATAATATGGCTGATAATATGAGTTACACTGATAATAATAAGAGTAATTAGTATAGTAATGGTCGTTCTATAGATCATATCTGCATAATATGGTTAATAATATGAGTTAGATTGATAATAGCGAGTGTAATAAGTATAGTAATTGTCGCTCTATCGATCATATAAGCATAATATGGCTAATAATATGAGTTAGATTGATAATAATAAGAGTAATAAGTATAGGAATTGTCGTTCTATCGATAATATAAGCATAATATGGCTAATGATATGAGTTAGATAGATAATGATAAGAGTAGTAAGTATAGTAATTGTCGTTCTATCGATCACATCTGCTTAATATGGTTAATAATATGAGTTAGATTGATAATAGTGAGTGTAATGAGTATAGTAATTGTCGTTATATCGATCATATAAGCATAATATGGCTAATCATATGAGTTAGATTGATAATGATAAGAGTAGTAATTATAGTAATTGTCGTTCTATCGATCATATCTCCATACTATGGTTAGTAATATGAGTTAGATTGATAATAGTGAGTGTAATAAGTTTAGTAATTGTCGTTCTATCGATCATATAAGCATAATATGGCTAATCATATGAGGTAGATTGATAATAATAAGACTAATAAGCATAGTAATGGTCGTTCTATCGATCATAAAAGCATAATATGGCTAATAAAATGAGTTAGATTGATAAGAGTGAGTGTAATAAGTAAAGTAATTGTCGTCCTATCGATCATATAAGCATAATATGGCTAATAATATGAGTTAGATTGATAATAATAAGAGTAATAAGCATAGTAATTGTCGTTCTATCGATCATATAAGCATAATACGGCTGATAATATGAGTTACACTGATAATAATAAGAGTAATTAGTATAGTAATGGTCGTTCTATCGATCATATAAGCATAATATGGGTAATAATATGAGTTAGATTGATAATAATAAGAGTAAAGTGTATAGTAATTGTCGTTCTGTCGATCATATAAGCACAATATGGTTAATAATACGAGTTAGATTGATAATAATAGGAGTAATAAGTATAGTAATTGTCGTTCTATCGACTATATAAGCATAATATGGCTAATAATATGAGTTAGATTGATAACAGTGAGTGTAATAAGTATAGTAATTGTCGTTCTATCGAACCTTATGCATAATATGGCTAAGAATATGAGTTAGATTGATAATAGTGTGTTTAATAAGTATAGTAATTGTCGTTCTATCGATCATATAAGCATAATATGGGTAATAATATGAGTTAGATTGATAATAATAAGAGTAAAGTGTATAGTAATTGTCGTTCTGTCGATCATATAAGCACAATATGGTTAATAATACGAGCTAGATTGATAATAATAAGAGTAATAAGTATAGTAACTGTCGTCCTATCGATCATATAGCATAATATGGCTAATAATATGAGTTAGATTGATAATAATAAGATTAATAAGTATAATAATTGTCGTTCTATCGATCATATAAGCATAATATGGCTAATAATATGAGTTAGATTGATAATAATAAGAGTAGTAAGTATAGTAATTGTCGTTCTATCGATCATATAAGCATAATATGGCTGATAATATGAGTTACACTGATAATAATAAGAGTAATTAGTATAGTAATGGTCGTTCTATAGATCATATCTGCATAATATGGTTAATAATATGAGTTAGATTGATAATAGCGAGTGTAATAAGTATAGTAATTGTCGCTCTATCGATCATATAAGCATAATATGGCTAATAATATGAGTTAGATTGATAATAATAAGAGTAATAAGTATAGGAATTGTCGTTCTATCGATAATATAAGCATAATATGGCTAATGATATGAGTTAGATAGATAATGATAAGAGTAGTAAGTATAGTAATTGTCGTTCTATCGATCACATCTGCTTAATATGGTTAATAATATGAGTTAGATTGATAATAGTGAGTGTAATGAGTATAGTAATTGTCGTTATATCGATCATATAAGCATAATATGGCTAATCATATGAGTTAGATTGATAATGATAAGAGTAGTAATTATAGTAATTGTCGTTCTATCGATCATATCTCCATACTATGGTTAGTAATATGAGTTAGATTGATAATAGTGAGTGTAATAAGTTTAGTAATTGTCGTTCTATCGATCATATAAGCATAATATGGCTAATCATATGAGGTAGATTGATAATAATAAGACTAATAAGCATAGTAATGGTCGTTCTATCGATCATAAAAGCATAATATGGCTAATAAAATGAGTTAGATTGATAAGAGTGAGTGTAATAAGTAAAGTAATTGTCGTCCTATCGATCATATAAGCATAATATGGCTAATAATATGAGTTAGATTGATAATAATAAGAGTAATAAGCATAGTAATTGTCGTTCTATCGATCATATAAGCATAATACGGCTGATAATATGAGTTACACTGATAATAATAAGAGTAATTAGTATAGTAATGGTCGTTCTATCGATCATATAAGCATAATATGGGTAATAATATGAGTTAGATTGATAATAATAAGAGTAAAGTGTATAGTAATTGTCGTTCTGTCGATCATATAAGCACAATATGGTTAATAATACGAGTTAGATTGATAATAATAGGAGTAATAAGTATAGTAATTGTCGTTCTATCGACTATATAAGCATAATATGGCTAATAATATGAGTTAGATTGATAATAATGAGAGTAATGAGTATAGTAGTTGTCGTACTATCGATCATATCTGCATAATATGGCTAATAATATGAGCTAGATTGATAATAATAAGAGTAATAAGTATAGTAACTGTCGTCCTATCGATCATATAGCATAATATGGCTAATAATATGAGTTAGATTGATAATAATAAGATTAATAAGTATAATAATTGTCGTTCTATCGATCATATAAGCATAATATGGCTAATAATATGAGTTAGATTGATAATAATAAGAGTAGTAAGTATAGTAATTGTCGTTCTATCGATCATATAAGCATAATATGGCTGATAATATGAGTTACACTGATAATAATAAGAGTAATTAGTATAGTAATGGTCGTTCTATCGATCATATCTGCATAATATGGTTAATAATATGAGTTAGATTGATAATAGCGAGTGTAATAAGTATAGTAATTGTCGCTCTATCGATCATATAAGCATAATATGGCTAATATTATGAGTTAGATTGATAATAATAAGAGTAATAAGTATAGTAATTGTCGTTCTATCGATCATATAAGCATAATATGGCTAATAATTTCAGTTAGATTGATAATATAAGAGTAATAAGTATAGTAATTGTCGTTCTATCGATCACATCTGCTTAATATGGTTAATAATATGAGTTAGATTGATAATAGTGAGTGTAATGAGTATAGTAATTGTCGTTATATCGATCATATAAGCATAATATGGCTAATCATATGAGTTAGATTGATAATGATAAGAGTAGTAATTATAGTAATTGTCGTTCTATCGATCATATCTCCATACTATGGTTAGTAATATGAGTTAGATTGATAATAGTGAGTGTAATAAGTTTAGTAATTGTCGTTCTATCGATCATATAAGCATAATATGGCTAATAATATGAGTTAGATTGATAATAATAAGAGTAGTAAGTATAGTAATTGTCGTTCTATCGATCATATAAGCATAATATGGCTAATAATATGAGTTAGATTGATAATAATAAGAGTAGTAAGTATAGTAATTGTCGTTCTATCGATCATATAAGCATAATATGGCTAATAATATGAGTTAGATTGATAATAATAAGAGTAATGAGTATAGTAATTGCCGTACGATCGATCATATCTGCATAATATGGCTAATAATATGAGCTAGATTGATAATAATAAGAGCAATAAGTATAGTAATTGTCGTTCTATCGATCATATCTGCATAATAAGGTTAATAATATGAGTTAGATTGATAAAAGTGAGTGTAATAAGTGTAGTAATTGTCGTTCTATCGATCATATAAGCATAATATGGCTGATAATATGAGTTACATTGATAATAATAAGAGTAATTAGTATAGTAATGGTCGTTCTATCGATCATATCTGCATAATATGGTTAATAATATGAGTTAGATTGATAATAGCGAGTGTAATAAGTATAGTAATTGTCGTTCTATCGATCATATAAGCATAATATGGCTAATAATATGAGTTAGATTGATAGTAATAAGAGTAATAAGTATAGTAATTGTCGTTCTATCGATCATATAAGCATAATATGGCTAATAATTTGAGTTAGATTGATAATATAAGAGTAATAAGTATAGTAATTGTCGTTCTATCGATCACATCTGCTTAATATGGTTAATAATATGAGTTGGATTGATAACAGTGGGTGTAATAAGTATAGTAAATGTCGTTCTATCGATCATATCTGCATAATATGGTTAATAATATGAGTTAGATTGATAATAGTGAGTGTAATAAGTATAGTAGTTGTCGTTATATCGATCATATAAGCATAATATGGCTAATCATATGAGTTAGATTGATAATGATAAGAGTAGTAAGTATAGTAATTGTCGTTCTATCGGTCATATAACCATAATATGGCTTAATAATATGAGTTAGATTGATAATAATAAGAGTAATAAGCATAGTATTTGTCGTTCTATCGATCATATAAGCATAATATGACTAATAATATGAGTTAGATTGATAACAGTGAGTGTAATAAGTATAGTAATTGTCGTTCTATCGAACCTTATGCATAATATGGCTAAGAATATGAGTTAGATTGATAATAGTGTGTTTAATAAGTATAGTAATTGTCGTTCTATCGATCATATAAGCATAATATGGGTAATAATATGAGTTAGATTGATAATAATAAGAGTAAAGTGTATAGTAATTGTCGTTCTGTCGATCATATAAGCACAATATGGTTAATAATACGAGCTAGATTGATAATAATAAGAGTAATAAGTATAGTAACTGTCGTCCTATCGATCATATAGCATAATATGGCTAATAATATGAGTTAGATTGATAATAATAAGATTAATAAGTATAATAATTGTCGTTCTATCGATCATATAAGCATAATATGGCTAATAATATGAGTTAGATTGATAATAATAAGAGTAGTAAGTATAGTAATTGTCGTTCTATCGATCATATAAGCATAATATGGCTGATAATATGAGTTACACTGATAATAATAAGAGTAATTAGTATAGTAATGGTCGTTCTATAGATCATATCTGCATAATATGGTTAATAATATGAGTTAGATTGATAATAGCGAGTGTAATAAGTATAGTAATTGTCGCTCTATCGATCATATAAGCATAATATGGCTAATATTATGAGTTAGATTGATAATAATAAGAGTAATAAGTATAGTAATTGTCGTTCTATCGATCATATAAGCATAATATGGCTAATAATTTGAGTTAGATTGATAATATAAGAGTAATAAGTATAGTAATTGTCGTTCTATCGATCACATCTGCTTAATATGGTTAATAATATGAGTTAGATTGATAATAGTGAGTGTAATGAGTATAGTAATTGTCGTTATATCGATCATATAAGCATAATATGGCTAATCATATGAGTTAGATTGATAATGATAAGAGTAGTAATTATAGTAATTGTCGTTCTATCGATCATATCTCCATACTATGGTTAGTAATATGAGTTAGATTGATAATAGTGAGTGTAATAAGTTTAGTAATTGTCGTTCTATCGATCATATAAGCATAATATGGCTAATAATATGAGTTAGATTGATAATAATAAGAGTAGTAAGTATAGTAATTGTCGTTCTATCGATCATATAAGCATAATATGGCTAATAATATGAGTTAGATTGATAATAATAAGAGTAGTAAGTATAGTAATTGTCGTTCTATCGATCATATAAGCATAATATGGCTAATAATATGAGTTAGATTGATAATAATAAGAGTAATGAGTATAGTAATTGCCGTACGATCGATCATATCTGCATAATATGCCTAATAATATGAGCTAGATTGATAATAATAAGAGCAATAAGTATAGTAATTGTCGTTCTATCGATCATATCTGCATAATAAGGTTAATAATATGAGTTAGATTGATAAAAGTGAGTGTAATAAGTGTAGTAATTGTCGTTCTATCGATCATATAAGCATAATATGGCTGATAATATGAGTTACATTGATAATAATAAGAGTAATTAGTATAGTAATGGTCGTTCTATCGATCATATCTGCATAATATGGTTAATAATATGAGTTAGATTGATAATAGCGAGTGTAATAAGTATAGTAATTGTCGTTCTATCGATCATATAAGCATAATATGGCTAATAATATGAGTTAGATTGATAATAATAAGAGTAATAAGTATAGTAATTGTCGTTCTATCGATCATATAAGCATAATATGGCTAATAATTTGAGTTAGATTGATAATATAAGAGTAATAAGTATAGTAATTGTCGTTCTATCGATCACATCTGCTTAATATGGTTAATAATATGAGTTGGATTGATAACAGTGGGTGTAATAAGTATAGTAAATGTCGTTCTATCGATCATATCTGCATAATATGGTTAATAATATGAGTTAGATTGATAATAGTGAGTGTAATAAGTATAGTAGTTGTCGTTATATCGATCATATAAGCATAATATGGCTAATCATATGAGTTAGATTGATAATGATAAGAGTAGTAAGTATAGTAATTGTCGTTCTATCGGTCATATAACCATAATATGGCTTAATAATATGAGTTAGATTGATAATAATAAGAGTAATAAGCATAGTATTTGTCGTTCTATCGATCATATAAGCATAATATGACTAATAATATGAGTTAGATTGATAACAGTGAGTGTAATAAGTATAGTAATTGTCGTTCTATCGAACCTTATGCATAATATGGCTAAGAATATGAGTTAGATTGATAATAGTGTGTTTAATAAGTATAGTAATTGTCGTTCTATCGATCATATAAGCATAATATGGGTAATAATATGAGTTAGATTGATAATAATAAGAGTAAAGTGTATAGTAATTGTCGTTCTGTCGATCATATAAGCACAATATGGTTAATAATACGAGTTAGATTGATAATAATAGAAGTAATAAGTATAGTAATTGTCGTTCTATCGACCATATAAGCATAATATGGCTAATAATATGAGTTAGATTGATAATAATGAGAGTAATGAGTATAGTAATTGTCGTACTATCGATCATATCTGCATAATATTGCTAATAATATGAGCTAGATTGATAATAATAAGAGTAATAAGTATAGTAACTGTCGTCCTATCGATCATATAAGCATAATATGGCTAATAATATGAGTTAGATTGATAATAATAAGATTAATAAGTATAATAATTGTCGTTCTATCGATCATATAAGCATAATATGGCTAATAATATGAGTTAGATTGATAATAATAAGAGTAATGAGTATAGTAGTTGTAGTTCTATCGATAATATCTGCATAATATGGTTAATAATATGAGTTCTATTGATGATAATAAGAGTAATAAGTATAGTAATTGTAGTTCTATCGATCATATAAGCATAATATGGCTAATAATATGAGTTAGATTGATAATAATAAGCGTAATAAGTATAGTAATTCTCCGTTCTACCGATCATATAGGCATAATATGGCTAATAATATGAGTTAGGTTGATAATAATAAGAGTAATAAGTATAGTAATTGTCGTTCTATCGATCATATCTGCATAATATGGTTAATAATATGAGTAAGATTGATAATAATAAGAGTAGTAAGTATAGTAATTGTCGTTCTATCGATCATATAAGCATAATATGGCTAATAATATGAGTTAGATTGATAATAATAAGAGTAGTAAGTATAGTAATTGTCGTTCTATCGATCATATAAGCATAATATGGCTAATAATATGAGTTAGATTGATAATAATAAGAGTAATGAGTATAGTAATTGCCGTACGATCGATCATATCTGCATAATATGGCTAATAATATGAGCTAGATTGATAATAATAAGAGCAATAAGTATAGTAATTGTCGTTCTATCGATCATATCTGCATAATAAGGTTAATAATATGAGTTAGATTGATAAAAGTGAGTGTAATAAGTGTAGTAATTGTCGTTCTATCGATCATATAAGCATAATATGGCTAATAATATGAGCTAGATTGATAATAATAAGAGCAATAAGTATAGTAATTGTCGTTCTATCGATCATATCTGCATAATATGGTTAATAATATGAGTTAGATTGATAATAGTGAGTGTAATATGTGTAGTAATTGTCGTTCTATCGATCATATAAGCATAATATGGCTGATAATATGAGTTACATTGATAATAATAAGAGTAATTAGTATAGTAATGGTCGTTCTATCTATCATATCTGCATAATATGGTTAATAATATGAGTTAGATTGATAATAGCGAGTGTAATAAGTATAGTAATTGTCGTTCTATCGATCATATAAGCATAATATGGCTAATAATATGACTTAGATTGATAGTAATAAGAGTAATAAGTATAGTAATTGTCGTTCTATCGATCATATAAGCATAATATGGCTAATAATTTGAGTTAGATTGATAATATAAGAGTAATAAGTATAGTAATTGTCGTTCTATCGATCACATCTGCTCAATATGGTTAATAATATGAGTTGGATTGATAACAGTGAGTGTAATAAGTATAGTAATTGTCGTTCTATCGATCATATCTGCATAATATGGTTAATAATATGAGTTAGATTGATTATAGTCAGTGTAATATGTGTAGTAATTGTCGTTCTATCGATCATATAAGCATAATATGGCTAATCATATGAGTTAGATTGATAATAATAAGAGTAGTAAGTATAGTAATTGTCGTTCTATCGATCATATCTCCATAATATGGTTAGTAATATGAGTTAGATTGATAATAGTGAGTGTAATAAGTTTAGTAATTGTCGTTCTATCGATCATATAAGCATAATATGGCTAATAATATGAGTTAGATTGATAATAATAAGCGTAATAAGTATAGTAATTCTCCGTTCTACCGATCATATAGGCATAATATGGCTAATAATATGAGTTAGGTTGATAATAATAAGAGTAATAAGTATAGTAATTGTCGTTCTATCGATCATATCTGCATAATATGGTTAATAATATGAGTAAGATTGATAATAATAAGAGTAGTAAGTATAGTAATTGTCGTTCTATCGATCATATAAGCATAATATGGCTAATAATATGAGTTAGATTGATAATAATAAGAGTAGTAAGTATAGTAATTGTCGTTCTATCGATCATATAAGCATAATATGGCTAATAATATGAGTTAGATTGATAATAATAAGAGTAATGAGTATAGTAATTGCCGTACGATCGATCATATCTGCATAATATGGCTAATAATATGAGCTAGATTGATAATAATAAGAGCAATAAGTATAGTAATTGTCGTTCTATCGATCATATCTGCATAATAAGGTTAATAATATGAGTTAGATTGATAAAAGTGAGTGTAATAAGTGTAGTAATTGTCGTTCTATCGAACCTTATGCATAATATGGCTAAGAATATGAGTTAGATTGATAATAGTGTGTTTAATAAGTATAGTAATTGTCGTTCTATCGATCATATAAGCATAATATGGGTAATAATATGAGATAGATTGATAATAATAAGAGTAAAGTGTATAGTAATTGTCGTTCTGTCGATCATATAAGCACAATATGGTTAATAATACGAGTTAGATTGATAATAATAGAAGTAATAAGTATAGTAATTGTCGTTCTATCGACCATATAAGCATAATATGGCTAATAATATGAGTTAGATTGATAATAATGAGAGTAATGAGTATAGTAATTGTCGTACTATCGATCATATCTGCATAATATTGCTAATAATATGAGCTAGATTGATAATAATAAGAGTAATAAGTATAGTAACTGTCGTCCTATCGATCATATAAGCATAATATGGCTAATAATATGAGTTAGATTGATAATAATAAGATTAATAAGTATAATAATTGTCGTTCTATCGATCATATAAGCATAATATGGCTAATAATATGAGTTAGATTGATAATAATAAGAGTAATGAGTATAGTAGTTGTAGTTCTATCGATAATATCTGCATAATATGGTTAATAATATGAGTTCTATTGATGATAATAAGAGTAATAAGTATAGTAATTGTAGTTCTATCGATCATATAAGCATGATATGGCTAATAATATGAGTTAGATTGATAATAATAAGCGTAATAAGTATAGTAATTCTCCGTTCTACCGATCATATAGGCATAATATGGCTAATAATATGAGTTAGGTTGATAATAATAAGAGTAATAAGTATAGTAATTGTCGTTCTATCGATCATATAAGCATAATATGGCTAATAATTTGAGTTAGATTGATAATATAAGAGTAATAAGTATAGTAATTGTCGTTCTATCGATCACATCTGCTTAATATGGTTAATAATATGAGTTAGATTGATAATAGTGAGTGTAATGAGTATAGTAATTGTCGTTATATCGATCATATAAGCATAATATGGCTAATCATATGAGTTAGATTGATAATGATAAGAGTAGTAATTATAGTAATTGTCGTTCTATCGATCATATCTCCATACTATGGTTAGTAATATGAGTTAGATTGATAATAGTGAGTGTAATAAGTTTAGTAATTGTCGTTCTATCGATCATATAAGCATAATATGGCTAATAATATGAGTTAGATTGATAATAATAAGAGTAGTAAGTATAGTAATTGTCATTCTATCGATCACATAAGCATAATATGGCTAATAATATGAGTTAGATTGATAATAATAAGAGTAATGAGTATAGTAATTGCCGTACGATCGATCATATCTGCATAATATGGCTAATAATATGAGCTAGATTGATAATAATAAGAGCAATAAGTATAGTAATTGCCGTTCTATCGATCATATCTGCATAATATGGTTAATAATATGAGTTAGATTGATAATAGCGAGTGTAATAAGTATAGTAATTGTCGTTCTATCGATCATATAAGCATAATATGGCTAATAATATGAGCTAGATTGATAATAATAAGAGCAATAAGTATAGTAATTGTCGTTCTATCGATCATATCTGCATAATATGGTGAATAATATGAGTTAGATTGATAATAGTGAGTGTAATATGTGTAGTAATTGTCGTTCTATCGATGATATAAGCATAATATGGCTAATAATATGAGTTAGATTGATAATAATAAGAGTAGTAAGTATAGTAATTGTCGTTCTATCGATCATATAAGCATAATATGGCTAATAATATGAGCTAGATTGATAATAATAAGAGCAATAAGTATAGTAATTGTCGTTCTATCGATCATATCTGCATAATATGGTGAATAATATGAGTTAGATTGATAATAGTGAGTGTAATATGTGTAGTAATTGTCGTTCTATCGATCATATAAGCATAATATGGCTAATAATATGAGTTAGATTGATAATAATAAGAGTAGTAAGTATAGTAATTGTCGTTCTATCGATCATATAAGCATAATATGGCTAATAATATGAGTTAGATTGATAATAATAAGAGTAATGAGTATAGTAATTGCCGTACGATCGATCATATCTGCATAATATGGCTAATAATATGAGCTAGATTGATAATAATAAGAGCAATAAGTATAGTAATTGTCGTTCTATCGATCATATCTGCATAATAAGGTTAATAATATGAGTTAGATTGATAAAAGTGAGTGTAATAAGTGTAGTAATTGTCGTTCTATCGATCATATAAGCATAATATGGCTGATAATATGAGTTACATTGATAATAATAAGAGTAATTAGTATAGTAATGGTCGTTCTATCGATCATATCTGCATAATATGGTTAATAATATGAGTTAGATTGATAATAGCGAGTGTAATAAGTATAGTAATTGTCGTTCTATCGATCATATAAGCATAATATGGCTAATAATATGAGTTAGATTGATAATAATAAGAGTAATAAGTATAGTAATTGTCGTTCTATCGATCATATAAGCATAATATGGCTAATAATTTGAGTTAGATTGATAATATAAGAGTAATAAGTATAGTAATTGTCGTTCTATCGATCACATCTGCTTAATATGGTTAATAATATGAGTTGGATTGATAACAGTGGGTGTAATAAGTATAGTAAATGTCGTTCTATCGATCACATCTGCTTAATATGGTTAATAATATGAGTTAGATTGATAATAGTGAGTGTAATGAGTATAGTAATTGTCGTTATATCGATCATATAAGCATAATATGGCTAATCATATGAGTTAGATTGATAATGATAAGAGTAGTAATTATAGTAATTGTCGTTCTATCGATCATATCTCCATACTATGGTTAGTAATATGAGTTAGATTGATAATAGTGAGTGTAATAAGTTTAGTAATTGTCGTTCTATCGATCATATAAGCATAATATGGCTAATAATATGAGTTAGATTGATAATAATAAGAGTAGTAAGTATAGTAATTGTCGTTCTATCGATCATATAAGCATAATATGGCTAATAATATGAGTTAGATTGATAATAATAAGAGTAGTAAGTATAGTAATTGTCGTTCTATCGATCATATAAGCATAATATGGCTAATAATATGAGTTAGATTGATAATAATAAGAGTAATGAGTATAGTAATTGCCGTACGATCGATCATATCTGCATAATATGCCTAATAATATGAGCTAGATTGATAATAATAAGAGCAATAAGTATAGTAATTGTCGTTCTATCGATCATATCTGCATAATAAGGTTAATAATATGAGTTAGATTGATAAAAGTGAGTGTAATAAGTGTAGTAATTGTCGTTCTATCGATCATATAAGCATAATATGGCTGATAATATGAGTTACATTGATAATAATAAGAGTAATTAGTATAGTAATGGTCGTTCTATCGATCATATCTGCATAATATGGTTAATAATATGAGTTAGATTGATAATAGCGAGTGTAATAAGTATAGTAATTGTCGTTCTATCGATCATATAAGCATAATATGGCTAATAATATGAGTTAGATTGATAATAATAAGAGTAATAAGTATAGTAATTGTCGTTCTATCGATCATATAAGCATAATATGGCTAATAATTTGAGTTAGATTGATAATATAAGAGTAATAAGTATAGTAATTGTCGTTCTATCGATCACATCTGCTTAATATGGTTAATAATATGAGTTGGATTGATAACAGTGGGTGTAATAAGTATAGTAAATGTCGTTCTATCGATCATATCTGCATAATATGGTTAATAATATGAGTTAGATTGATAATAGTGAGTGTAATAAGTATAGTAGTTGTCGTTATATCGATCATATAAGCATAATATGGCTAATCATATGAGTTAGATTGATAATGATAAGAGTAGTAAGTATAGTAATTGTCGTTCTATCGGTCATATAACCATAATATGGCTTAATAATATGAGTTAGATTGATAATAATAAGAGTAATAAGCATAGTATTTGTCGTTCTATCGATCATATAAGCATAATATGACTAATAATATGAGTTAGATTGATAACAGTGAGTGTAATAAGTATAGTAATTGTCGTTCTATCGAACCTTATGCATAATATGGCTAAGAATATGAGTTAGATTGATAATAGTGTGTTTAATAAGTATAGTAATTGTCGTTCTATCGATCATATAAGCATAATATGGGTAATAATATGAGTTAGATTGATAATAATAAGAGTAAAGTGTATAGTAATTGTCGTTCTGTCGATCATATAAGCACAATATGGTTAATAATACGAGTTAGATTGATAATAATAGAAGTAATAAGTATAGTAATTGTCGTTCTATCGACCATATAAGCATAATATGGCTAATAATATGAGTTAGATTGATAATAATGAGAGTAATGAGTATAGTAATTGTCGTACTATCGATCATATCTGCATAATATTGCTAATAATATGAGCTAGATTGATAATAATAAGAGTAATAAGTATAGTAACTGTCGTCCTATCGATCATATAAGCATAATATGGCTAATAATATGAGTTAGATTGATAATAATAAGATTAATAAGTATAATAATTGTCGTTCTATCGATCATATAAGCATAATATGGCTAATAATATGAGTTAGATTGATAATAATAAGAGTAATGAGTATAGTAGTTGTAGTTCTATCGATAATATCTGCATAATATGGTTAATAATATGAGTTCTATTGATGATAATAAGAGTAATAAGTATAGTAATTGTAGTTCTATCGATCATATAAGCATAATATGGCTAATAATATGAGTTAGATTGATAATAATAAGCGTAATAAGTATAGTAATTCTCCGTTCTACCGATCATATAGGCATAATATGGCTAATAATATGAGTTAGGTTGATAATAATAAGAGTAATAAGTATAGTAATTGTCGTTCTATCGATCATATCTGCATAATATGGTTAATAATATGAGTAAGATTGATAATAATAAGAGTAGTAAGTATAGTAATTGTCGTTCTATCGATCATATAAGCATAATATGGCTAATAATATGAGTTAGATTGATAATAATAAGAGTAGTAAGTATAGTAATTGTCGTTCTATCGATCATATAAGCATAATATGGCTAATAATATGAGTTAGATTGATAATAATAAGAGTAATGAGTATAGTAATTGCCGTACGATCGATCATATCTGCATAATATGGCTAATAATATGAGCTAGATTGATAATAATAAGAGCAATAAGTATAGTAATTGTCGTTCTATCGATCATATCTGCATAATAAGGTTAATAATATGAGTTAGATTGATAAAAGTGAGTGTAATAAGTGTAGTAATTGTCGTTCTATCGATCATATAAGCATAATATGGCTAATAATATGAGCTAGATTGATAATAATAAGAGCAATAAGTATAGTAATTGTCGTTCTATCGATCATATCTGCATAATATGGTTAATAATATGAGTTAGATTGATAATAGTGAGTGTAATATGTGTAGTAATTGTCGTTCTATCGATCATATAAGCATAATATGGCTGATAATATGAGTTACATTGATAATAATAAGAGTAATTAGTATAGTAATGGTCGTTCTATCTATCATATCTGCATAATATGGTTAATAATATGAGTTAGATTGATAATAGCGAGTGTAATAAGTATAGTAATTGTCGTTCTATCGATCATATAAGCATAATATGGCTAATAATATGACTTAGATTGATAGTAATAAGAGTAATAAGTATAGTAATTGTCGTTCTATCGATCATATAAGCATAATATGGCTAATAATTTGAGTTAGATTGATAATATAAGAGTAATAAGTATAGTAATTGTCGTTCTATCGATCACATCTGCTCAATATGGTTAATAATATGAGTTGGATTGATAACAGTGAGTGTAATAAGTATAGTAATTGTCGTTCTATCGATCATATCTGCATAATATGGTTAATAATATGAGTTAGATTGATTATAGTCAGTGTAATATGTGTAGTAATTGTCGTTCTATCGATCATATAAGCATAATATGGCTAATCATATGAGTTAGATTGATAATAATAAGAGTAGTAAGTATAGTAATTGTCGTTCTATCGATCATATCTCCATAATATGGTTAGTAATATGAGTTAGATTGATAATAGTGAGTGTAATAAGTTTAGTAATTGTCGTTCTATCGATCATATAAGCATAATATGGCTAATAATATGAGTTAGATTGATAATAATAAGCGTAATAAGTATAGTAATTCTCCGTTCTACCGATCATATAGGCATAATATGGCTAATAATATGAGTTAGGTTGATAATAATAAGAGTAATAAGTATAGTAATTGTCGTTCTATCGATCATATCTGCATAATATGGTTAATAATATGAGTAAGATTGATAATAATAAGAGTAGTAAGTATAGTAATTGTCGTTCTATCGATCATATAAGCATAATATGGCTAATAATATGAGTTAGATTGATAATAATAAGAGTAGTAAGTATAGTAATTGTCGTTCTATCGATCATATAAGCATAATATGGCTAATAATATGAGTTAGATTGATAATAATAAGAGTAATGAGTATAGTAATTGCCGTACGATCGATCATATCTGCATAATATGGCTAATAATATGAGCTAGATTGATAATAATAAGAGCAATAAGTATAGTAATTGTCGTTCTATCGATCATATCTGCATAATAAGGTTAATAATATGAGTTAGATTGATAAAAGTGAGTGTAATAAGTGTAGTAATTGTCGTTCTATCGAACCTTATGCATAATATGGCTAAGAATATGAGTTAGATTGATAATAGTGTGTTTAATAAGTATAGTAATTGTCGTTCTATCGATCATATAAGCATAATATGGGTAATAATATGAGTTAGATTGATAATAATAAGAGTAAAGTGTATAGTAATTGTCGTTCTGTCGATCATATAAGCACAATATGGTTAATAATACGAGTTAGATTGATAATAATAGAAGTAATAAGTATAGTAATTGTCGTTCTATCGACCATATAAGCATAATATGGCTAATAATATGAGTTAGATTGATAATAATGAGAGTAATGAGTATAGTAATTGTCGTACTATCGATCATATCTGCATAATATTGCTAATAATATGAGCTAGATTGATAATAATAAGAGTAATAAGTATAGTAACTGTCGTCCTATCGATCATATAAGCATAATATGGCTAATAATATGAGTTAGATTGATAATAATAAGATTAATAAGTATAATAATTGTCGTTCTATCGATCATATAAGCATAATATGGCTAATAATATGAGTTAGATTGATAATAATAAGAGTAATGAGTATAGTAGTTGTAGTTCTATCGATAATATCTGCATAATATGGTTAATAATATGAGTTCTATTGATGATAATAAGAGTAATAAGTATAGTAATTGTAGTTCTATCGATCATATAAGCATGATATGGCTAATAATATGAGTTAGATTGATAATAATAAGCGTAATAAGTATAGTAATTCTCCGTTCTACCGATCATATAGGCATAATATGGCTAATAATATGAGTTAGGTTGATAATAATAAGAGTAATAAGTATAGTAATTGTCGTTCTATCGATCATATAAGCATAATATGGCTAATAATTTGAGTTAGATTGATAATATAAGAGTAATAAGTATAGTAATTGTCGTTCTATCGATCACATCTGCTTAATATGGTTAATAATATGAGTTAGATTGATAATAGTGAGTGTAATGAGTATAGTAATTGTCGTTATATCGATCATATAAGCATAATATGGCTAATCATATGAGTTAGATTGATAATGATAAGAGTAGTAATTATAGTAATTGTCGTTCTATCGATCATATCTCCATACTATGGTTAGTAATATGAGTTAGATTGATAATAGTGAGTGTAATAAGTTTAGTAATTGTCGTTCTATCGATCATATAAGCATAATATGGCTAATAATATGAGTTAGATTGATAATAATAAGAGTAGTAAGTATAGTAATTGTCGTTCTATCGATCATATAAGCATAAT
This sequence comes from Megachile rotundata, assembly GCF_050947335.1. Taxonomy (NCBI): domain Eukaryota; kingdom Metazoa; phylum Arthropoda; class Insecta; order Hymenoptera; family Megachilidae; genus Megachile; species Megachile rotundata. Next base: position 194,134 of record NW_027473422.1, read on the forward strand.
ATGGCTAATAATATGAGTTAGATTGATAATAATAAGAGTAGTAAGTATAGTAATTGTCATTCTATCGATCATATAAGCATAATATGGCTAATAATATGAGTTAGATTGATAATAATAAGAGTAATGAGTATAGTAATTGCCGTACGATCGATCATATCTGCATAATATGGCTAATAATATGAGCTAGATTGATAATAATAAGAGCAATAAGTATAGTAATTGCCGTTCTATCGATCATATCTGCATAATATGGTTAATAATATGAGTTAGATTGATAATAGCGAGTGTAATAAGTATAGTAATTGTCGTTCTATCGATCATATAAGCATAATATGGCTAATAATATGAGCTAGATTGATAATAATAAGAGCAATAAGTATAGTAATTGTCGTTCTATCGATCATATCTGCATAATATGGTGAATAATATGAGTTAGATTGATAATAGTGAGTGTAATATGTGTAGTAATTGTCGTTCTATCGATGATATAAGCATAATATGGCTAATAATATGAGTTAGATTGATAATAATAAGAGTAGTAAGTATAGTAATTGTCGTTCTATCGATCATATAAGCATAATATGGCTAATAATATGAGCTAGATTGATAATAATAAGAGCAATAAGTATAGTAATTGTCGTTCTATCGATCATATCTGCATAATATGGTGAATAATATGAGTTAGATTGATAATAGTGAGTGTAATATGTGTAGTAATTGTCGTTCTATCGATCATATAAGCATAATATGGCTAATAATATGAGTTAGATTGATAATAATAAGAGTAGTAAGTATAGTAATTGTCGTTCTATCGATCATATAAGCATAATATGGCTAATAATATGAGTTAGATTGATAATAATAAGAGTAATGAGTATAGTAATTGCCGTACGATCGATCATATCTGCATAATATGGCTAATAATATGAGCTAGATTGATAATAATAAGAGCAATAAGTATAGTAATTGTCGTTCTATCGATCATATCTGCATAATAAGGTTAATAATATGAGTTAGATTGATAAAAGTGAGTGTAATAAGTGTAGTAATTGTCGTTCTATCGATCATATAAGCATAATATGGCTGATAATATGAGTTACATTGATAATAATAAGAGTAATTAGTATAGTAATGGTCGTTCTATCGATCATATCTGCATAATATGGTTAATAATATGAGTTAGATTGATAATAGCGAGTGTAATAAGTATAGTAATTGTCGTTCTATCGATCATATAAGCATAATATGGCTAATAATATGAGTTAGATTGATAATAATAAGAGTAATAAGTATAGTAATTGTCGTTCTATCGATCATATAAGCATAATATGGCTAATAATTTGAGTTAGATTGATAATATAAGAGTAATAAGTATAGTAATTGTCGTTCTATCGATCACATCTGCTTAATATGGTTAATAATATGAGTTGGATTGATAACAGTGGGTGTAATAAGTATAGTAAATGTCGTTCTATCGATCATATCTGCATAATATGGTTAATAATATGAGTTAGATTGATAATAGTGAGTGTAATAAGTATAGTAGTTGTCGTTATATCGATCATATAAGCATAATATGGCTAATCATATGAGTTAGATTGATAATGATAAGAGTAGTAAGTATAGTAATTGTCGTTCTATCGGTCATATAACCATAATATGGCTTAATAATATGAGTTAGATTGATAATAATAAGAGTAATAAGCATAGTATTTGTCGTTCTATCGATCATATAAGCATAATATGACTAATAATATGAGTTAGATTGATAACAGTGAGTGTAATAAGTATAGTAATTGTCGTTCTATCGAACCTTATGCATAATATGGCTAAGAATATGAGTTAGATTGATAATAGTGTGTTTAATAAGTATAGTAATTGTCGTTCTATCGATCATATAAGCATAATATGGGTAATAATATGAGTTAGATTGATAATAATAAGAGTAAAGTGTATAGTAATTGTCGTTCTGTCGATCATATAAGCACAATATGGTTAATAATACGAGTTAGATTGATAATAATAGAAGTAATAAGTATAGTAATTGTCGTTCTATCGACCATATAAGCATAATATGGCTAATAATATGAGTTAGATTGATAATAATGAGAGTAATGAGTATAGTAATTGTCGTACTATCGATCATATCTGCATAATATTGCTAATAATATGAGCTAGATTGATAATAATAAGAGTAATAAGTATAGTAACTGTCGTCCTATCGATCATATAAGCATAATATGGCTAATAATATGAGTTAGATTGATAATAATAAGATTAATAAGTATAATAATTGTCGTTCTATCGATCATATAAGCATAATATGGCTAATAATATGAGTTAGATTGATAATAATAAGAGTAATGAGTATAGTAGTTGTAGTTCTATCGATAATATCTGCATAATATGGTTAATAATATGAGTTCTATTGATGATAATAAGAGTAATAAGTATAGTAATTGTAGTTCTATCGATCATATAAGCATAATATGGCTAATAATATGAGTTAGATTGATAATAATAAGCGTAATAAGTATAGTAATTCTCCGTTCTACCGATCATATAGGCATAATATGGCTAATAATATGAGTTAGGTTGATAATAATAAGAGTAATAAGTATAGTAATTGTCGTTCTATCGATCATATCTGCATAATATGGTTAATAATATGAGTTAGATTGATAATAGTGAGTGTAATATGTGTAGTAATTGTCGTTCTATCGATCATATAAGCATAATATGGCTGATAATATGAGTTACATTGATAATAATAAGAGTAATTAGTATAGTAATGGTCGTTCTATCTATCATATCTGCATAATATGGTTAATAATATGAGTTAGATTGATAATAGCGAGTGTAATAAGTATAGTAATTGTCGTTCTATCGATCATATAAGCATAATATGGCTAATAATATGACTTAGATTGATAGTAATAAGAGTAATAAGTATAGTAATTGTCGTTCTATCGATCATATAAGCATAATATGGCTAATAATTTGAGTTAGATTGATAATATAAGAGTAATAAGTATAGTAATTGTCGTTCTATCGATCACATCTGCTCAATATGGTTAATAATATGAGTTGGATTGATAACAGTGAGTGTAATAAGTATAGTAATTGTCGTTCTATCGATCATATCTGCATAATATGGTTAATAATATGAGTTAGATTGATTATAGTCAGTGTAATATGTGTAGTAATTGTCGTTCTATCGATCATATAAGCATAATATGGCTAATCATATGAGTTAGATTGATAATAATAAGAGTAGTAAGTATAGTAATTGTCGTTCTATCGATCATATCTCCATAATATGGTTAGTAATATGAGTTAGATTGATAATAGTGAGTGTAATAAGTTTAGTAATTGTCGTTCTATCGATCATATAAGCATAATATGGCTAATAATATGAGTTAGATTGATAATAATAAGCGTAATAAGTATAGTAATTCTCCGTTCTACCGATCATATAGGCATAATATGGCTAATAATATGAGTTAGGTTGATAATAATAAGAGTAATAAGTATAGTAATTGTCGTTCTATCGATCATATCTGCATAATATGGTTAATAATATGAGTAAGATTGATAATAATAAGAGTAGTAAGTATAGTAATTGTCGTTCTATCGATCATATAAGCATAATATGGCTAATAATATGAGTTAGATTGATAATAATAAGAGTAGTAAGTATAGTAATTGTCGTTCTATCGATCATATAAGCATAATATGGCTAATAATATGAGTTAGATTGATAATAATAAGAGTAATGAGTATAGTAATTGCCGTACGATCGATCATATCTGCATAATATGGCTAATAATATGAGCTAGATTGATAATAATAAGAGCAATAAGTATAGTAATTGTCGTTCTATCGATCATATCTGCATAATAAGGTTAATAATATGAGTTAGATTGATAAAAGTGAGTGTAATAAGTGTAGTAATTGTCGTTCTATCGAACCTTATGCATAATATGGCTAAGAATATGAGTTAGATTGATAATAGTGTGTTTAATAAGTATAGTAATTGTCGTTCTATCGATCATATAAGCATAATATGGGTAATAATATGAGTTAGATTGATAATAATAAGAGTAAAGTGTATAGTAATTGTCGTTCTGTCGATCATATAAGCACAATATGGTTAATAATACGAGTTAGATTGATAATAATAGAAGTAATAAGTATAGTAATTGTCGTTCTATCGACCATATAAGCATAATATGGCTAATAATATGAGTTAGATTGATAATAATGAGAGTAATGAGTATAGTAATTGTCGTACTATCGATCATATCTGCATAATATTGCTAATAATATGAGCTAGATTGATAATAATAAGAGTAATAAGTATAGTAACTGTCGTCCTATCGATCATATAAGCATAATATGGCTAATAATATGAGTTAGATTGATAATAATAAGATTAATAAGTATAATAATTGTCGTTCTATCGATCATATAAGCATAATATGGCTAATAATATGAGTTAGATTGATAATAATAAGAGTAATGAGTATAGTAGTTGTAGTTCTATCGATAATATCTGCATAATATGGTTAATAATATGAGTTCTATTGATGATAATAAGAGTAATAAGTATAGTAATTGTAGTTCTATCGATCATATAAGCATGATATGGCTAATAATATGAGTTAGATTGATAATAATAAGCGTAATAAGTATAGTAATTCTCCGTTCTACCGATCATATAGGCATAATATGGCTAATAATATGAGTTAGGTTGATAATAATAAGAGTAATAAGTATAGTAATTGTCGTTCTATCGATCATATAAGCATAATATGGCTAATAATTTGAGTTAGATTGATAATATAAGAGTAATAAGTATAGTAATTGTCGTTCTATCGATCACATCTGCTTAATATGGTTAATAATATGAGTTAGATTGATAATAGTGAGTGTAATGAGTATAGTAATTGTCGTTATATCGATCATATAAGCATAATATGGCTAATCATATGAGTTAGATTGATAATGATAAGAGTAGTAATTATAGTAATTGTCGTTCTATCGATCATATCTCCATACTATGGTTAGTAATATGAGTTAGATTGATAATAGTGAGTGTAATAAGTTTAGTAATTGTCGTTCTATCGATCATATAAGCATAATATGGCTAATAATATGAGTTAGATTGATAATAATAAGAGTAGTAAGTATAGTAATTGTCGTTCTATCGATCATATAAGCATAATATGGCTAATAATATGAGTTAGATTGATAATAATAAGAGTAGTAAGTATAGTAATTGTCATTCTATCGATCATATAAGCATAATATGGCTAATAATATGAGTTAGATTGATAATAATAAGAGTAATGAGTATAGTAATTGCCGTACGATCGATCATATCTGCATAATATGGCTAATAATATGAGCTAGATTGATAATAATAAGAGCAATAAGTATAGTAATTGCCGTTCTATCGATCATATCTGCATAATATGGTTAATAATATGAGTTAGATTGATAATAGCGAGTGTAATAAGTATAGTAATTGTCGTTCTATCGATCATATAAGCATAATATGGCTAATAATATGAGCTAGATTGATAATAATAAGAGCAATAAGTATAGTAATTGTCGTTCTATCGATCATATCTGCATAATATGGTGAATAATATGAGTTAGATTGATAATAGTGAGTGTAATATGTGTAGTAATTGTCGTTCTATCGATGATATAAGCATAATATGGCTAATAATATGAGTTAGATTGATAATAATAAGAGTAGTAAGTATAGTAATTGTCGTTCTATCGATCATATAAGCATAATATGGCTAATAATATGAGCTAGATTGATAATAATAAGAGCAATAAGTATAGTAATTGTCGTTCTATCGATCATATCTGCATAATATGGTGAATAATATGAGTTAGATTGATAATAGTGAGTGTAATATGTGTAGTAATTGTCGTTCTATCGATCATATAAGCATAATATGGCTAATAATATGAGTTAGATTGATAATAATAAGAGTAGTAAGTATAGTAATTGTCGTTCTATCGATCATATAAGCATAATATGGCTAATAATATGAGTTAGATTGATAATAATAAGAGTAATGAGTATAGTAATTGCCGTACGATCGATCATATCTGCATAATATGGCTAATAATATGAGCTAGATTGATAATAATAAGAGCAATAAGTATAGTAATTGTCGTTCTATCGATCATATCTGCATAATAAGGTTAATAATATGAGTTAGATTGATAAAAGTGAGTGTAATAAGTGTAGTAATTGTCGTTCTATCGATCATATAAGCATAATATGGCTGATAATATGAGTTACATTGATAATAATAAGAGTAATTAGTATAGTAATGGTCGTTCTATCGATCATATCTGCATAATATGGTTAATAATATGAGTTAGATTGATAATAGCGAGTGTAATAAGTATAGTAATTGTCGTTCTATCGATCATATAAGCATAATATGGCTAATAATATGAGTTAGATTGATAATAATAAGAGTAATAAGTATAGTAATTGTCGTTCTATCGATCATATAAGCATAATATGGCTAATAATTTGAGTTAGATTGATAATATAAGAGTAATAAGTATAGTAATTGTCGTTCTATCGATCACATCTGCTTAATATGGTTAATAATATGAGTTGGATTGATAACAGTGGGTGTAATAAGTATAGTAAATGTCGTTCTATCGATCATATCTGCATAATATGGTTAATAATATGAGTTAGATTGATAATAGTGAGTGTAATAAGTATAGTAGTTGTCGTTATATCGATCATATAAGCATAATATGGCTAATCATATGAGTTAGATTGATAATGATAAGAGTAGTAAGTATAGTAATTGTCGTTCTATCGGTCATATAACCATAATATGGCTTAATAATATGAGTTAGATTGATAATAATAAGAGTAATAAGCATAGTATTTGTCGTTCTATCGATCATATAAGCATAATATGACTAATAATATGAGTTAGATTGATAACAGTGAGTGTAATAAGTATAGTAATTGTCGTTCTATCGAACCTTATGCATAATATGGCTAAGAATATGAGTTAGATTGATAATAGTGTGTTTAATAAGTATAGTAATTGTCGTTCTATCGATCATATAAGCATAATATGGGTAATAATATGAGTTAGATTGATAATAATAAGAGTAAAGTGTATAGTAATTGTCGTTCTGTCGATCATATAAGCACAATATGGTTAATAATACGAGTTAGATTGATAATAATAGAAGTAATAAGTATAGTAATTGTCGTTCTATCGACCATATAAGCATAATATGGCTAATAATATGAGTTAGATTGATAATAATGAGAGTAATGAGTATAGTAATTGTCGTACTATCGATCATATCTGCATAATATTGCTAATAATATGAGCTAGATTGATAATAATAAGAGTAATAAGTATAGTAACTGTCGTCCTATCGATCATATAAGCATAATATGGCTAATAATATGAGTTAGATTGATAATAATAAGATTAATAAGTATAATAATTGTCGTTCTATCGATCATATAAGCATAATATGGCTAATAATATGAGTTAGATTGATAATAATAAGAGTAATGAGTATAGTAGTTGTAGTTCTATCGATAATATCTGCATAATATGGTTAATAATATGAGTTCTATTGATGATAATAAGAGTAATAAGTATAGTAATTGTAGTTCTATCGATCATATAAGCATAATATGGCTAATAATATGAGTTAGATTGATAATAATAAGCGTAATAAGTATAGTAATTCTCCGTTCTACCGATCATATAGGCATAATATGGCTAATAATATGAGTTAGGTTGATAATAATAAGAGTAATAAGTATAGTAATTGTCGTTCTATCGATCATATCTGCATAATATGGTTAATAATATGAGTAAGATTGATAATAATAAGAGTAGTAAGTATAGTAATTGTCGTTCTATCGATCATATAAGCTAAATATGGCTAATAATATGAGTTAGATTGATAATAATAAGAGTAGTAAGTATAGTAATTGTCGTTCTATCGATCATATAAGCATAATATGGCTAATAATATGAGTTAGATTGATAATAATAAGAGTAATGAGTATAGTAATTGCCGTACGATCGATCATATCTGCATAATATGGCTAATAATATGAGCTAGATTGATAATAATAAGAGCAATAAGTATAGTAATTGTCGTTCTATCGATCATATCTGCATAATAAGGTTAATAATATGAGTTAGATTGATAAAAGTGAGTGTAATAAGTGTAGTAATTGTCGTTCTATCGATCATATAAGCATAATATGGCTAATAATATGAGCTAGATTGATAATAATAAGAGCAATAAGTATAGTAATTGTCGTTCTATCGATCATATCTGCATAATATGGTTAATAATATGAGTTAGATTGATAATAGTGAGTGTAATATGTGTAGTAATTGTCGTTCTATCGATCATATAAGCATAATATGGCTGATAATATGAGTTACATTGATAATAATAAGAGTAATTAGTATAGTAATGGTCGTTCTATCGATCATATCTGCATAATATGGTTAATAATATGAGTTAGATTGATAATAGCGAGTGTAATAAGTATAGTAATTGTCGTTCTATCGATCATATAAGCATAATATGGCTAATAATATGACTTAGATTGATAGTAATAAGAGTAATAAGTATAGTAATTGTCGTTCTATCGATCATATAAGCATAATATGGCTAATAATTTGAGTTAGATTGATAATATAAGAGTAATAAGTATAGTAATTGTCGTTCTATCGATCACATCTGCTCAATATGGTTAATAATATGAGTTGGATTGATAACAGTGAGTGTAATAAGTATAGTAATTGTCGTTCTATCGATCATATCTGCATAATATGGTTAATAATATGAGTTAGATTGATTATAGTCAGTGTAATATGTGTAGTAATTGTCGTTCTATCGATCATATAAGCATAATATGGCTAATCATATGAGTTAGATTGATAATGATAAGAGTAGTAAGTATAGTAATTGTCGTTCTATCGATCATATCTCCATAATATGGTTAGTAATATGAGTTAGATTGATAATAGTGAGTGTAATAAGTTTAGTAATTGTCGTTCTATCGATCATATAAGCATAATATGGCTAATAATATGAGTTAGATTGATAATAATAAGCGTAATAAGTATAGTAATTCTCCGTTCTACCGATCATATAGGCATAATATGGCTAATAATATGAGTTAGGTTGATAATAATAAGAGTAATAAGTATAGTAATTGTCGTTCTATCGATCATATCTGCATAATATGGTTAATAATATGAGTAAGATTGATAATAATAAGAGTAGTAAGTATAGTAATTGTCGTTCTATCGATCATATAAGCATAATATGGCTAATAATATGAGTTAGATTGATAATAATAAGAGTAGTAAGTATAGTAATTGTCGTTCTATCGATCATATAAGCATAATATGGCTAATAATATGAGTTAGATTGATAATAATAAGAGTAATGAGTATAGTAATTGCCGTACGATCGATCATATCTGCATAATATGGCTAATAATATGAGCTAGATTGATAATAATAAGAGCAATAAGTATAGTAATTGTCGTTCTATCGATCATATCTGCATAATAAGGTTAATAATATGAGTTAGATTGATAAAAGTGAGTGTAATAAGTGTAGTAATTGTCGTTCTATCGAACCTTATGCATAATATGGCTAAGAATATGAGTTAGATTGATAATAGTGTGTTTAATAAGTATAGTAATTGTCGTTCTATCGATCATATAAGCATAATATGGGTAATAATATGAGTTAGATTGATAATAATAAGAGTAAAGTGTATAGTAATTGTCGTTCTGTCGATCATATAAGCACAATATGGTTAATAATACGAGTTAGATTGATAATAATAGGAGTAATAAGTATAGTAATTGTCGTCCTATCGATCATATAAGCATAATATGGCTAATAATATGAGTTAGATTGATAATAATAAGATTAATAAGTATAATAATTGTCGTTCTATCGATCATATAAGCATAATATGGCTAATAATATGAGTTAGATTGATAATAATAAGAGTAATGAGTATAGTAGTTGTAGTTCTATCGATAATATCTGCATAATATGGTTAATAATATGAGTTCTATTGATGATAATAAGAGTAATAAGTATAGTAATTGTAGTTCTATCGATCATATAAGCATAATATGGCTAATAATATGAGTTAGATTGATAATAATAAGCGTAATAAGTATAGTAATTCTCCGTTCTACCGATCATATAGGCATAATATGGCTAATAATATGAGTTAGGTTGATAATAATAAGAGTAATAAGTATAGTAATTGTCGTTCTATCGATCATATAAGCATAATATGGCTAATAATTTGAGTTAGATTGATAATATAAGAGTAATAAGTATAGTAATTGTCGTTCTATCGATCACATCTGCTTAATATGGTTAATAATATGAGTTAGATTGATAATAGTGAGTGTAATGAGTATAGTAATTGTCGTTATATCGATCATATAAGCATAATATGGCTAATCATATGAGTTAGATTGATAATGATAAGAGTAGTAATTATAGTAATTGTCGTTCTATCGATCATATCTCCATACTATGGTTAGTAATATGAGTTAGATTGATAATAGTGAGTGTAATAAGTTTAGTAATTGTCGTTCTATCGATCATATAAGCATAATATGGCTAATAATATGAGTTAGATTGATAATAATAAGAGTAGTAAGTATAGTAATTGTCGTTCTATCGATCATATAAGCATAATATGGCTAATAATATGAGTTAGATTGATAATAATAAGGGTAGTAAGTATAGTAATTGTCATTCTATCGATCATATAAGCATAATATGGCTAATAATATGAGTTAGATTGATAATAATAAGAGTAATGAGTATAGTAATTGCCGTACGATCGATCATATCTGCATAATATGGCTAATAATATGAGCTAGATTGATAATAATAAGAGCAATAAGTATAGTAATTGTCGTTCTATCGATCATATCTGCATAATAAGGTTAATAATATGAGTTAGATTGATAAAAGTGAGTGTAATAAGTGTAGTAATTGTCGTTCTATCGATCATATAAGCATAATATGGCTGATAATATGAGTTACATTGATAATAATAAGAGTAATTAGTATAGTAATGGTCGTTCTATCGATCATATCTGCATAATATGGTTAATAATATGAGTTAGATTGATAATAGCGAGTGTAATAAGTATAGTAATTGTCGTTCTATCGATCATATAAGCATAATATGGCTAATAATATGAGCTAGATTGATAATAATAAGAGCAATAAGTATAGTAATTGTCGTTCTATCGATCATATCTGCATAATATGGTGAATAATATGAGTTAGATTGATAATAGTGAGTGTAATATGTGTAGTAATTGTCGTTCTATCGATCATATAAGCATAATATGGCTGATAATATGAGTTACATTGATAATAATAAGAGTAATTAGTATAGTAATGGTCGTTCTATCGATCATATCTGAATAATATGGTTAATAATATGAGTTAGATTGATAATAGCGAGTGTAATACGTATAGTAATTGTCGTTCTATCGATCATATAAGCATAATATGGCTAATAATATGAGTTAGATTGATAATAATAAGAGTAATAAGTATAGTAATTGTCGTTCTATCGATCATATAAGCATAATATGGCTAATAATTTGAGTTAGATTGATAATATAAGAGTAATAAGTATAGTAATTGTCGTTCTATCGATCACATCTGCTTAATATGGTTAATAATATGAGTTGGATTGATAACAGTGGGTGTAATAAGTATAGTAAATGTCGTTCTATCGATCATATCTGCATAATATGGTTAATAATATGAGTTAGATTGATAATAGTGAGTGTAATAAGTATAGTAGTTGTCGTTATATCGATCATATAAGCATAATATGGCTAATCATATGAGTTAGATTGATAATGATAAGAGCAGTAAGTATAGTAATTGTCGTTCTATCGGTCATATAACCATAATATGGCTTAATAATATGAGTTAGATTGATAATAATAAGAGTAATAAGCATAGTATTTGTCGTTCTATCGATCATATAAGCATAATATGACTAATAATATGAGTTAGATTGATAACAGTGAGTGTAATAAGTATAGTAATTGTCGTTCTATCGAACCTTATGCATAATATGGCTAAGAATATGAGTTAGATTGATAATAGTGTGTTTAATAAGTATAGTAATTGTCGTTCTATCGATCATATAAGCATAATATGGGTAATAATATGAGTTAGATTGATAATAATAAGAGTAAAGTGTATAGTAATTGTCGTTCTGTCGATCATATAAGCACAATATGGTTAATAATACGAGTTAGATTGATAATAATAGGAGTAATAAGTATAGTAATTGTCGTTCTATCGACCATATAAGCATAATATGGCTAATAATATGAGTTAGATTGATAATAATGAGAGTAATGAGTATAGTAATTGTCGTACTATCGATCATATCTGCATAATATTGCTAATAATATGAGCTAGATTGATAATAATAAGAGTAATAAGTATAGTAACTGTCGTCCTATCGATCATATAAGCATAATATGGCTAATAATATGAGTTAGATTGATAATAATAAGATTAATAAGTATAATAATTGTCGTTTTATCGATCATATAAGCATAATATGGCTAATAATATGAGTTAGATTGATAATAATAAGAGTAATGAGTATAGTAGTTGTAGTTCTATCGATAATATCTGCATAATATGGTTAATAATATGAGTTCTATTGATGATAATAAGAGTAATAAGTATAGTAATTGTAGTTCTATCGATCATATAAGCATAATATGGCTAATAATATGAGTTAGATTGATAATAATAAGCGTAATAAGTATAGTAATTCTCCGTTCTACCGATCATATAGGCATAATATGGCTAATAATATGAGTTAGGTTGATAATAATAAGAGTAATAAGTATAGTAATTGTCGTTCTATCGATCATATCTGCATAATATGGTTAATAATATGAGTAAGATTGATAATAATAAGAGTAGTAAGTATAGTAATTGTCGTTCTATCGATCATATAAGCATAATATGGCTAATAATATGAGTTAGATTGATAATAATAAGAGTAGTAAGTATAGTAATTGCCGTACGATCGATCATATCTGCATAATATGGCTAATAATATGAGCTAGATTGATAATAATAAGAGCAATAAGTATAGTAATTGTCGTTCTATCGATCATATCTGCATAATAAGGTTAATAATATGAGTTAGATTGATAAAAGTGAGTGTAATAAGTGTAGTAATTGTCGTTCTATCGATCATATGAGCATAATATGGCTAATAATATGAGCTAGATTGATAATAATAAGAGCAATAAGTATAGTAATTGTCGTTCTATCGATCATATCTGCATAATATGGTTAATAATATGAGTTAGATTGATAATAGTGAGTGTAATATGTGTAGTAATTGTCGTTCTATCGATCATATAAGCATAATATGGCTGATAATATGAGTTACATTGATAATAATAAGAGTAATTAGTATAGTAATGGTCGTTCTATCGATCATATCTGCATAATATGGTTAATAATATGAGTTAGATTGATAATAGCGAGTGTAATAAGTATAGTAATTGTCGTTCTATCGATCATATAAGCATAATATGGCTAATAATATGACTTAGATTGATAGTAATAAGAGTAATAAGTATAGTAATTGTCGTTCTATCGATCATATAAGCATAATATGGCTAATAATTTGAGTTAGATTGATAATATAAGAGTAATAAGTATAGTAATTGTCGTTCTATCGATCACATCTGCTCAATATGGTTAATAATATGAGTTGGATTGATAACAGTGAGTGTAATAAGTATAGTAATTGTCGTTCTATCGATCATATCTGCATAATATGGTTAATAATATTTGTTAGATTGATTATAGTCAGTGTAATATGTGTAGTAATTGTCGTTCTATCGATCATATAAGCATAATATGGCTAATCATATGAGTTAGATTGATAATGATAAGAGTAGTAAGTATAGTAATTGTCGTTCTATCGATCATATCTCCATAATATGGTTAGTAATATGAGTTAGATTGATAATAGTGAGTGTAATAAGTTTAGTAATTGTCGTTCTATCGATCATATAAGCATAATATGGCTAATAATATGAGTTAGATTGATAATAATAAGAGTAATAAGTATAGGAATTGTCGTTCTATCGATAATATAAGCATAATATGGCTAATGATATGAGTTAGATAGATAATGATAAGAGTAGTAAGTATAGTAATTGTCGTTCTATCGATCACATCTGCTTAATATGGTTAATAATATGAGTTAGATTGATAATAGTGAGTGTAATGAGTATAGTAATTGTCGTTATATCGATCATATAAGCATAATATGGCTAATCATATGAGTTAGATTGATAATGATAAGAGTAGTAATTATAGTAATTGTCGTTCTATCGATCATATCTCCATACTATGGTTAGTAATATGAGTTAGATTGATAATAGTGAGTGTAATAAGTTTAGCAATTGTCGTTCTATCGATCATATAAGCATAATATGGCTAATCATATGAGGTAGATTGATAATGATAAGAGTAGTAAGTATAGTAATTGTCGTTCTATCGGTCATATAACCATAATATGGCTTAATAATATGAGTTAGATTGATAATAATAAGAGTAATAAGCATAGTATTTGTCGTTCTATCGATCATATAAGCATAATATGACTAATAATATGAGTTAGATTGATAACAGTGAGTGTAATAAGTATAGTAATTGTCGTTCTATCGAACCTTATGCATAATATGGCTAAGAATATGAGTTAGATTGATAATAGTGTGTTTAATAAGTATAGTAATTGTCGTCCTAGCGATCATATAAGCATAATATGGGTAATAATATGAGTTAGATTGATAATAATAAGAGTAAAGTGTATAGTAATTGTCGTTCTGTCGATCATATAAGCACAATATGGTTAATAATACGAGTTAGATTGATAATAATAGGAGTAATAAGTATAGTAATTGTCGTTCTATCGACCATATAAGCATAATATGGCTAATAATATGAGTTAGATTGTTAATAATGAGAGTAATGAGTATAGTAATTGTCGTACTATCGATCATATCTGCATAATATTGCTAATAATATGAGCTAGATTGATAATAATAAGAGTAATAAGTATAGTAACTGTCGTCCTATCGATCATATAAGCATAATATATCTAATAATATGAGTTAGATTGATAATAATAAGATTAATAAGTATAATAATTGTCGTTCTATCGATCATATAAGCATAATATGGCTAATAATATGAGTTAGATTGATAATAATAAGAGTAATGAGTATAGTAGTTGTAGTTCTATCGATAATATCTGCATAATATGGTTAATAATATGAGTTCTATTGATGATAATAAGAGTAATAAGTATAGTAATTGTAGTTCTATCGATCATATAAGCATAATATGGCTAATAATATGAGTTAGATTGATAATAATAAGCGTAATAAGTATAGTAATTATCGTTCTACCGATCATATAAGCATAATATGGCTAATAATATGAGTTAGGTTGATAATAATAAAAGTAATAAGTATAGTAATTGTCGTTCTATCGATCATATCTGCGTAATATGGTTAATAATATGAGTAAGATTGATAATAATAAGAGTAATAAGTATAGTAATTGTCGTTCTATCGATCATATAAGCACAATATGGTTAATAATACGAGTTAGATTGATAATAATAGGAGTAATATGTATAGTAATTGTCGTTCTATCGACCATATAAGCATAATATGGCTAATAATATGAGTTAGATTGATAATAATGAGAGTAATGAGTATAGTAATTGTCGTACTATCGATCATATCTGCATAATATGGCTAATAATATGAGCTAGATTGATAATAATAAGACTAATAAGTATAGTAATTGTCGTTCTACAGATCACATAAGCATAATATGGTTAATAATATGAGTTAGATTGATAATAATAAGAGTAAAAAGTATATTAATTGTCGTTCTATCGATCATATAAGCATAATATTTCTAATAATATGGGTTGGATTGATAATAATAAGACTAATAAGCATAGTAATGGTCGTCCTATCGATCATAAAAGCATAATATGGCTAATAAAATGAGCTAGATTGATAAGAGTGAGTGTAATTTGTAAAGTAATTGTCGTCCTATCGATCATATAAGCATAATATGGCTAATAATATGAGTTAGATTGATAATAATAAGAGTAATAAGCATAGTTATTGTCGTTCTATCGATCATATAAGCATAATACGGCTGATAATATGAGTTACACTGATAATAATAAGAGTAATTAGTATAGTAATGGTCGTTCTATCGATCATATAAGCATAATATGGGTAATAATATGAGTTAGATTGATAATAATAAGAGTAAAGTGTATAGTAATTGTCGTTCTGTCGATCATATAAGCACAATATGGTTAATAATACGAGTTAGATTGATAATAATAGGAGTAATAAGTATAGTAATTGTCGTTCTATCGACCATATAAGCATAATATGGCTAATAATATGAGTTAGATTGATAATAATGAGAGTAATGAGTATAGTAGTTGTCGTACTATCGATCATATCTGCATAATATGGCTAATAATATGAGCTAGATTGATAATAATAAGAGTAATAAGTATAGTAACTGTCGTCCTATCGATCATATAGCATAATATGGCTAATAATATGAGTTAGATTGATAATAATAAGATTAATAAGTATAATAATTGTCGTTCTATCGATCATATAAGCATAATATGGCTAATAATATGAGTTAGATTGATAATAATAAGAGTAGTAAGTATAGTAATTGTCGTTCTATCGATCATATAAGCATAATATGGCTGATAATATGAGTTACACTGATAATAATAAGAGTAATTAGTATAGTAATGGTCGTTCTATCGATCATATCTGCATAATATGGTTAATAATATGAGTTAGATTGATAATAGCGAGTGTAATAAGTATAGTAATTGTCGCTCTATCGATCATATAAGCATAATATGGCTAATATTATGAGTTAGATTGATAATAATAAGAGTAATAAGTATAGTAATTGTCGTTCTATCGATCATATAAGCATAATATGGCTAATAATTTGAGTTAGATTGATAATATAAGAGTAATAAGTATAGTAATTGTCGTTCTATCGATCACATCTGCTTAATATGGTTAATAATATGAGTTAGATTGATAATAGTGAGTGTAATGAGTATAGTAATTGTCGTTATATCGATCATATAAGCATAATATGGCTAATCATATGAGTTAGATTGATAATGATAAGAGTAGTAATTATAGTAATTGTCGTTCTATCGATCATATCTCCATACTATGGTTAGTAATATGAGTTAGATTGATAATAGTGAGTGTAATAAGTTTAGTAATTGTCGTTCTATCGATCATATAAGCATAATATGGCTAATAATATGAGTTAGATTGATAATAATAAGAGTAGTAAGTATAGTAATTGTCGTTCTATCGATCATATAAGCATAATATGGCTAATAATATGAGTTAGATTGATAATAATAAGAGTAGTAAGTATAGTAATTGTCGTTCTATCGATCATATAAGCATAATATGGCTAATAATATGAGTTAGATTGATAATAATAAGAGTAATGAGTATAGTAATTGCCGTACGATCGATCATATCTGCATAATATGGCTAATAATATGAGCTAGATTGATAATAATAAGAGCAATGAGTATAGTAATTGTCGTTCTATCGATCATATCTGCATAATAAGGTTAATAATATGAGTTAGATTGATAAAAGTGAGTGTAATAAGTGTAGTAATTGTCGTTCTATCGATCATATAAGCATAATATGGCTGATAATATGAGTTACATTGATAATAATAAGAGTAATTAGTATAGTAATGGTCGTTCTATCGATCATATCTGCATAATATGGTTAATAATATGAGTTAGATTGATAATAGCGAGTGTAATAAGTATAGTAATTGTCGTTCTATCGATCATATAAGCATAATATGGCTAATAATATGAGTTAGATTGATAATAATAAGAGTAATAAGTATAGTAATTGTCGTTCTATCGATCATATAAGCATTATATGGCTAATAATTTGAGTTAGATTGATAATATAAGAGTAATAAGTATAGTAATTGTCGTTCTATCGATCACATCTGCTTAATATGGTTAATAATATGAGTTGGATTGATAACAGTGGGTGTAATAAGTATAGTAAATGTCGTTCTATCGATCATATCTGCATAATATGGTTAATAATATGAGTTAGATTGATAATAGTGAGTGTAATAAGTATAGTAGTTGTCGTTATATCGATCATATAAGCATAATATGGCTAATCATATTAGTTAGATTGATAATGATAAGAGTAGTAAGTATAGTAATTGTCGTTCTATCGGTCATATAACCATAATATGGCTTAATAATATGAGTTAGATTGATAATAATAAGAGTAATAAGCATAGTATTTGTCGTTCTATCGATCATATAAGCATAATATGACTAATAATATGAGTTAGATTGATAACAGTGAGTGTAATAAGTATAGTAATTGTCGTTCTATCGAACCTTATGCATAATATGGCTAAGAATATGAGTTAGATTGATAATAGTGTGTTTAATAAGTATAGTAATTGTCGTTCTATCGATCATATAAGCATAATATGGGTAATAATATGAGTTAGATTGATAATAATAAGAGTAAAGTGTATAGTAATTGTCGTTCTGTCGATCATATAAGCACAATATGGTTAATAATACGAGCTAGATTGATAATAATAAGAGTAATAAGTATAGTAACTGTCGTCCTATCGATCATATAGCATAATATGGCTAATAATATGAGTTAGATTGATAATAATAAGATTAATAAGTATAATAATTGTCGTTCTATCGATCATATAAGCATAATATGGCTAATAATATGAGTTAGATTGATAATAATAAGAGTAGTAAGTATAGTAATTGTCGTTCTATCGATCATATAAGCATAATATGGCTGATAATATGAGTTACACTGATAATAATAAGAGTAATTAGTATAGTAATGGTCGTTCTATCGATCATATCTGCATAATATGGTTAATAATATGAGTTAGATTGATAATAGCGAGTGTAATAAGTATAGTAATTGTCGCTCTATCGATCATATAAGCATAATATGGCTAATATTATGAGTTAGATTGATAATAATAAGAGTAATAAGTATAGTAATTGTCGTTCTATCGATCATATAAGCATAATATGGCTAATAATTTGAGTTAGATTGATAATATAAGAGTAATAAGTATAGTAATTGTCGTTCTATCGATCACATCTGCTTATTATGGTTAATAATATGAGTTAGATTGATAATAGTGAGTGTAATGAGTATAGTAATTGTCGTTATATCGATCATATAAGCATAATATGGCTAATCATATGAGTTAGATTGATAATGATAAGAGTAGTAATTATAGTAATTGTCGTTCTATCGATCATATCTCCATACTATGGTTAGTAATATGAGTTAGATTGATAATAGTGAGTGTAATAAGTTTAGTAATTGTCGTTCTATCGATCATATAAGCATAATATGGCTAATAATATGAGTTAGATTGATAATAATAAGAGTAGTAAGTATAGTAATTGTCGTTCTATCGATCACATCTGCTTATTATGGTTAATAATATGAGTTAGATTGATAATAATAAGAGTAATGAGTATAGTAATTGCCGTACGATCGATCATATCTGCATAATATGGCTAATAATATGAGCTAGATTGATAATAATAAGAGCAATAAGTATAGTAATTGTCGTTCTATCGATCATATCTGCATAATAAGGTTAATAATATGAGTTAGATTGATAAAAGTGAGTGTAATAAGTGCAGTAATTGTCGTTCTATCGATCATATAAGCATAATATGGCTGATAATATGAGTTACATTGATAATAATAAGAGTAATTAGTATAGTAATGGTCGTTCTATCGATCATATCTGCATAATATGGTTAATAATATGAGTTAGATTGATAATAGCGAGTGTAATAAGTATAGTAATTGTCGTTCTATCGATCATATAAGCATAATATGGCTAATAATATGAGTTAGATTGATAATAATAAGAGTAATAAGTATAGTAATTGTCGTTCTATCGATCATATAAGCATAATATGGCTAATAATTTGAGTTAGATTGATAATATAAGAGTAATAAGTATAGTAATTGTCGTTCTATCGATCACATCTGCTTAATATGGTTAATAATATGAGTTGGATTGATAACAGTGGGTGTAATAAGTATAGTAAATGTCGTTCTATCGATCATATCTGCATAATATGGTTAATAATATGAGTTAGATTGATAATAGTGAGTGTAATAAGTATAGTAGTTGTCGTTATATCGATCATATAAGCATAATATGGCTAATCATATGAGTTAGATTGATAATGATAAGAGTAGTAAGTATAGTAATTGTCGTTCTATCGGTCATATAACCATAATATGGCTTAATAATATGAGTTAGATTGATAATAATAAGAGTAATAAGCATAGTATTTGTCGTTCTATCGATCATATAAGCATAATATGACTAATAATATGAGTTAGATTGATAACAGTGAGTGTAATAAGTATAGTAATTGTCGTTCCATCGAACCTTATGCATAATATGGCTAAGAATATGAGTTAGATTGATAATAGTGTGTTTAATAAGTATAGTAATTGTCGTTCTATCGATCATATAAGCATAATATGGGTAATAATATGAGTTAGATTGATAATAATAAGAGTAAAGTGTATAGTAATTGTCGTTCTATCGATCATATAAGCACAATATGGTTAATAATACGAGTTAGATTGATAATAATAGAAGTAATAAGTATAGTAATTGTCGTTCTATCGACCATATAAGCATAATATGGCTAATAATATGAGTTAGATTGATAATAATGAGAGTAATGAGTATAGTAATTGTCGTACTATCGATCATATCTGCATAATATTGCTAATAATATGAGCTAGATTGATAATAATAAGAGTAATAAGTATAGTAACTGTCGTCCTATCGATCATATAAGCATAATATGGCTAATAATATGAGTTAGATTGATAATAATAAGATTAATAAGTATAATAATTGTCGTTCTATCGATCATATAAGCATAATATGGCTAATAATATGAGTTAGATTGATAATAATAAGAGTAATGAGTATAGTAGTTGTAGTTCTATCGATAATATCTGCATAATATGGTTAATAATATGAGTTCTATTGATGATAATAAGAGTAATAAGTATAGTAATTGTAGTTCTATCGATCATATAAGCATAATATGGCTAATAATATGAGTTAGATTGATAATAATAAGCGTAATAAGTATAGTAATTCTCCGTTCTACCGATCATATAGGCATAATATGGCTAATAATATGAGTTAGGTTGATAATAATAAGAGTAATAAGTATAGTAATTGTCGTTCTATCGATCATATCTGCATAATATGGTTAATAATATGAGTAAGATTGATAATAATAAGAGTAGTAAGTATAGTAATTGTCGTTCTATCGATCATATAAGCATAATATGGCTAATAATATGAGTTAGATTGATAATAATAAGAGTAGTAAGTATAGTAATTGTCGTTCTATCGATCATATAAGCATAATATGGCTAATAATATGAGTTAGATTGATAATAATAAGAGTAATGAGTATAGTAATTGCCGTACGATCGATCATATCTGCATAATATGGCTAATAATATGAGCTAGATTGATAATAATAAGAGCAATAAGTATAGTAATTGTCGTTCTATCGATCATATCTGCATAATAAGGTTAATAATATGAGTTAGATTGATAAAAGTGAGTGTAATAAGTGTAGTAATTGTCGTTCTATCGAACCTTATGCATAATATGGCTAAGAATATGAGTTAGATTGATAATAGTGTGTTTAATAAGTATAGTAATTGTCGTTCTATCGATCATATAAGCATAATATGGGTAATAATATGAGTTAGATTGATAATAATAAGAGTAAAGTGTATAGTAATTGTCGTTCTGTCGATCATATAAGCACAATATGGTTAATAATACGAGTTAGATTGATAATAATAGAAGTAATAAGTATAGTAATTGTCGTTCTATCGACCATATAAGCATAATATGGCTAATAATATGAGTTAGATTGATAATAATGAGAGTAATGAGTATAGTAATTGTCGTACTATCGATCATATCTGCATAATATTGCTAATAATATGAGCTAGATTGATAATAATAAGAGTAATAAGTATAGTAACTGTCGTCCTATCGATCATATAAGCATAATATGGCTAATAATATGAGTTAGATTGATAATAATAAGATTAATAAGTATAATAATTGTCGTTCTATCGATCATATAAGCATAATATGGCTAATAATATGAGTTAGATTGATAATAATAAGAGTAATGAGTATAGTAGTTGTAGTTCTATCGATAATATCTGCATAATATGGTTAATAATATGAGTTCTATTGATGATAATAAGAGTAATAAGTATAGTAATTGTAGTTCTATCGATCATATAAGCATAATATGGCTAATAATATGAGTTAGATTGATAATAATAAGCGTAATAAGTATAGTAATTCTCCGTTCTACCGATCATATAGGCATAATATGGCTAATAATATGAGTTAGGTTGATAATAATAAGAGTAATAAGTATAGTAATTGTCGTTCTATCGATCATATAAGCATAATATGGCTAATAATTTGAGTTAGATTGATAATATAAGAGTAATAAGTATAGTAATTGTCGTTCTATCGACCACATCTGCTTAATATGGTTAATAATATGAGTTAGATTGATAATAGTGAGTGTAATGAGTATAGTAATTGTCGTTATATCGATCATATAAGCATAATATGGCTAATCATATGAGTTAGATTGATAATGATAAGAGTAGTAATTATAGTAATTGTCGTTCTATCGATCATATCTCCATACTATGGTTAGTAATATGAGTTAGATTGATAATAGTGAGTGTAATAAGTTTAGTAATTGTCGTTCTATCGATCATATAAGCATAATATGGCTAATAATATGAGTTAGATTGATAATAATAAGAGTAGTAAGTATAGTAATTGTCGTTCTATCGATCATATAAGCATAATATGGCTAATAATATGAGTTAGATTGATAATAATAAGAGTAGTAAGTATAGTAATTGTCATTCTATCGATCATATAAGCATAATATGGCTAATAATATGAGTTAGATTGATAATAGCGAGTGTAATAAGTATAGTAATTGTCGTTCTATCGATCATATAAGCATAATATGGCTAATAATATGAGTTAGATTGATAATAATAAGAGTAATAAGTATAGTAATTGTCGTTCTATCGATCATATAAGCATAATATGGCTAATAATTTGAGTTAGATTGATAATATAAGAGTAATAAGTATAGTAATTGTCGTTCTATCGATCACATCTGCTTAATATGGTTAATAATATGAGTTGGATTGATAACAGTGGGTGTAATAAGTATAGTAAATGTCGTTCTATCGATCATATCTGCATAATATGGTTAATAATATGAGTTAGATTGATAATAGTGAGTGTAATAAGTATAGTAGTTGTCGTTATATCGATCATATAAGCATAATATGGCTAATCATATGAGTTAGATTGATAATGATAAGAGTAGTAAGTATAGTAATTGTCGTTCTATCGGTCATATAACCATAATATGGCTTAATAATATGAGTTAGATTGATAATAATAAGAGTAATAAGCATAGTATTTGTCGTTCTATCGATCATATAAGCATAATATGACTAATAATATGAGTTAGATTGATAACAGTGAATGTAATAAGTATAGTAATTGTCGTTCTATCGAACCTTATGCATAATATGGCTAAGAATATGAGTTAGATTGATAATAGTGTGTTTAATAAGTATAGTAATTGTCGTTCTATCGATCATATAAGCATAATATGGGTAATAATATGAGTTAGATTGATAATAATAAGAGTAAAGTGTATAGTAATTGTCGTTCTGTCGATCATATAAGCACAATATGGTTAATAATACGAGCTAGATTGATAATAATAAGAGTAATAAGTATAGTAACTGTCGTCCTATCGATCATATAGCATAATATGGCTAATAATATGAGTTAGATTGATAATAATAAGATTAGTAAGTATAATAATTGTCGTTCTATCGATCATATAAGCATAATATGGCTAATAATATGAGTTAGATTGATAATAATAAGAGTAGTAGGTATAGTAATTGTCGTTCTATCGATCATATAAGCATAATATGGCTGATAATATGAGTTACACTGATAATAATAAGAGTAATTAGTATAGTAATGGTCGTTCTATCGATCATATCTGCATAATATGGTTAATAATATGAGTTAGATTGATAATAGCGAGTGTAATAAGTATAGTAATTGTCGCTCTATCGATCATATAAGCATAATATGGCTAATATTATGAGTTAGATTGATAATAATAAGAGTAATAAGTATAGTAATTGTCGTTCTATCGATCATATAAGCATAATATGGCTAATAATTTGAGTTAGATTGATAATATAAGAGTAATAAGTATAGTAATTGTCGTTCTATCGATCACATCTGCTTAATATGGTTAATAATATGAGTTAGATTGATAATAGTGAGTGTAATGAGTATAGTAATTGTCGTTATATCGATCATATAAGCATAATATGGCTAATCATATGAGTTAGATTGATAATGATAAGAGTAGTAATTATAGTAATTGTCGTTCTATCGATCATATCTCCATACTATGGTTAGTAATATGAGTTAGATTGATAATAGTGAGTGTAATAAGTTTAGTAATTGTCGTTCTATCGATCATATAAGCATAATATGGCTAATAATATGAGTTAGATTGATAATAATAAGAGTAGTAAGTATAGTAATTGTCGTTCTATCGATCATATAAGCATAATATGGCTAATAATATGAGTTAGATTGATAATAATAAGAGTAGTAAGTATAGTAATTGTCGTTCTATCGATCATATAAGCATAATATGGCTAATAATATGAGTTAGATTGATAATAATAAGAGTAATGAGTATAGTAATTGCCGTACGATCGATCATATCTGCATAATATGGCTAATAATATGAGCTAGATTGATAATAATAAGAGCAATAAGTATAGTAATTGTCGTTCTATCGATCATATCTGCATAATAAGGTTAATAATATGAGTTAGATTGATAAAAGTGAGTGTAATAAGTGTAGTAATTGTCGTTCTATCGATCATATAAGCATAATATGGCTGATAATATGAGTTACATTGATAATAATAAGAGTAATTAGTATAGTAATGGTCGTTCTATCGATCATATCTGCATAATATGGTTAATAATATGAGTTAGATTGATAATAGCGAGTGTAATAAGTATAGTAATTGTCGTTCTATCGATCATATAAGCATAATATGGCTAATAATATGAGTTAGATTGATAATAATAAGAGTAATAAGTATAGTAATTGTCGTTCTATCGATCATATAAGCATAATATGGCTAATAATTTGAGTTATATTGATAATATAAGAGTAATAAGTATAGTAATTGTCGTTCTATCGATCACATCTGCTTAATATGGTTAATAATATGAGTTGGATTGATAACAGTGGGTGTAATAAGTATAGTAAATGTCGTTCTATCGATCATATCTGCATAATATGGTTAATAATATGAGTTAGATTGATAATAGTGAGTGTAATAAGTATAGTAGTTGTCGTTATATCGATCATATAAGCATAATATGGCTAATCATATGAGTTAGATTGATAATGATAAGAGTAGTAAGTATAGTAATTGTCGTTCTATCGGTCATATAACCATAATATGGCTTAATAATATGAGTTAGATTGATAATAATAAGAGTAATAAGCATAGTATTTGTCGTTCTATCGATCATATAAGCATAATATGACTAATAATATGAGTTAGATTGATAACAGTGAGTGTAATAAGTATAGTAATTGTCGTTCTATCGAACCTTATGCATAATATGGCTAAGAATATGAGTTAGATTGATAATAGTGTGTTTAATAAGTATAGTAATTGTCGTTCTATCGATCATATAAGCATAATATGGGTAATAATATGAGTTAGATTGATAATAATAAGAGTAAAGTGTATAGTAATTGTCGTTCTGTCGATCATATAAGCACAATATGGTTAATAATACGAGTTAGATTGATAATAATAGAAGTAATAAGTATAGTAATTGTCGTTCTATCGACCATATAAGCATAATATGGCTAATAATATGAGTTAGATTGATAATAATGAGAGTAATGAGTATAGTAATTGTCGTACTATCGATCATATCTGCATAATATTGCTAATAATATGAGCTAGATTGATAATAATAAGAGTAATAAGTATAGTAACTGTCGTCCTATCGATCATATAAGCATAATATGGCTAATAATATGAGTTAGATTGATAATAATAAGATTAATAAGTATAATAATTGTCGTTCTATCGATCATATAAGCATAATATGGCTAATAATATGAGTTAGATTGATAATAATAAGAGTAATGAGTATAGTAGTTGTAGTTCTATCGATAATATCTGCATAATATGGTTAATAATATGAGTTCTATTGATGATAATAAGAGTAATAAGTATAGTAATTGTAGTTCTATCGATCATATAAGCATAATATGGCTAATAATATGAGTTAGATTGATAATAATAAGCGTAATAAGTATAGTAATTCTCCGTTCTACCGATCATATAGGCATAATATGGCTAATAATATGAGTTAGGTTGATAATAATAAGAGTAATAAGTATAGTAATTGTCGTTCTATCGATCATATCTGCATAATATGGTTAATAATATGAGTAAGATTGATAATAATAAGAGTAGTAAGTATAGTAATTGTCGTTCTATCGATCATATAAGCATAATATGGCTAATAATATGAGTTAGATTGATAATAATAAGAGTAGTAAGTATAGTAATTGTCGTTCTATCGATCATATAAGCATAATATGGCTAATAATATGAGTTAGATTGATAATAATAAGAGTAATGAGTATAGTAATTGCCGTACGATCGATCATATCTGCATAATATGGCTAATAATATGAGCTAGATTGATAATAATAAGAGCAATAAGTATAGTAATTGTCGTTCTATCGATCATATCTGCATAATAAGGTTAATAATATGAGTTAGATTGATAAAAGTGAGTGTAATAAGTGTAGTAATTGTCGTTCTATCGATCATATAAGCATAATATGGCTAATAGTATGAGCTAGATTGATAATAATAAGAGCAATAAGTATAGTAATTGTCGTTCTATCGATCATATCTGCATAATATGGTTAATAATATGAGTTAGATTGATAATAGTGAGTGTAATATGTGTAGTAATTGTCGTTCTATCGATCATATAAGCATAATATGGCTGATAATATGAGTTACATTGATAATAATTAGAGTAATTAGTATAGTAATGGTCGTTCTATCGATCATATCTGCATAATATG
Organism: Megachile rotundata; assembly: GCF_050947335.1. NCBI lineage: Eukaryota > Metazoa > Arthropoda > Insecta > Hymenoptera > Megachilidae > Megachile > Megachile rotundata. The sequence continues at coordinate 221,764 of NW_027473422.1, forward strand.
GTTAATAATATGAGTTAGATTGATAATAGCGAGTGTAATAAGTATAGTAATTGTCGTTCTATCGATCATATAAGCATAATATGGCTAATAATATGACTTAGATTGATAGTAATAAGAGTAATAAGTATAGTAATTGTCGTTCTATCGATCATATAAGCATAATATGGCTAATAATTTGAGTTAGATTGATAATATAAGAGTAATAAGTATAGTAATTGTCGTTCTATCGATCACATCTGCTCAATATGGTTAATAATATGAGTTGGATTGATAACAGTGAGTGTAATAAGTATAGTAATTGTCGTTCTATCGATCATATCTGCATAATATGGTTAATAATATGAGTTAGATTGATTATAGTCAGTGTAATATGTGTAGTAATTGTCGTTCTATCGATCATATAAGCATAATATGGCTAATCATATGAGTTAGATTGATAATGATAAGAGTAGTAAGTATAGTAATTGTCGTTCTATCGATCATATCTCCATAATATGGTTAGTAATATGAGTTAGATTGATAATAGTGAGTGTAATAAGTTTAGTAATTGTCGTTCTATCGATCATATAAGCATAATATGGCTAATAATATGAGTTAGATTGATAATAATAAGCGTAATAAGTATAGTAATTCTCCGTTCTACCGATCATATAGGCATAATATGGCTAATAATATGAGTTAGGTTGATAATAATAAGAGTAATAAGTATAGTAATTGTCGTTCTATCGATCATATCTGCATAATATGGTTAATAATATGAGTAAGATTGATAATAATAAGAGTAGTAAGTATAGTAATTGTCGTTCTATCGATCATATAAGCATAATATGGCTAATAATATGAGTTAGATTGATAATAATAAGAGTAGTAAGTATAGTAATTGTCGTTCTATCGATCATATAAGCATAATATGGCTAATAATATGAGTTAGATTGATAATAATAAGAGTAATGAGTATAGTAATTGCCGTACGATCGATCATATCTGCATAATATGGCTAATAATATGAGCTAGATTGATAATAATAAGAGCAATAAGTATAGTAATTGTCGTTCTATCGATCATATCTGCATAATAAGGTTAATAATATGAGTTAGATTGATAAAAGTGAGTGTAATAAGTGTAGTAATTGTCGTTCTATCGAACCTTATGCATAATATGGCTAAGAATATGAGTTAGATTGATAATAGTGTGTTTAATAAGTATAGTAATTGTCGTTCTATCGATCATATAAGCATAATATGGGTAATAATATGAGTTAGATTGATAATAATAAGAGTAAAGTGTATGGTAATTGTCGTTCTGTCGATCATATAAGCACAATATGGTTAATAATACGAGTTAGATTGATAATAATAGAAGTAATAAGTATAGTAATTGTCGTTCTATCGACCATATAAGCATAATATGGCTAATAATATGAGTTAGATTGATAATAATGAGAGTAATGAGTATAGTAATTGTCGTACTATCGATCATATCTGCATAATATTGCTAATAATATGAGCTAGATTGATAATAATAAGAGTAATAAGTATAGTAACTGTCGTCCTATCGATCATATAAGCATAATATGGCTAATAATATGAGTTAGATTGATAATAATAAGATTAATAAGTATAATAATTGTCGTTCTATCGATCATATAAGCATAATATGGCTAATAATATGAGTTAGATTGATAATAATAAGAGTAATGAGTATAGTAGTTGTAGTTCTATCGATAATATCTGCATAATATGGTTAATAATATGAGTTCTATTGATGATAATAAGAGTAATAAGTATAGTAATTGTAGTTCTATCGATCATATAAGCATAATATGGCTAATAATATGAGTTAGATTGATAATAATAAGCGTAATAAGTATAGTAATTCTCCGTTCTACCGATCATATAGGCATAATATGGCTAATAATATGAGTTAGGTTGATAATAATAAGAGTAATAAGTATAGTAATTGTCGTTCTATCGATCATATAAGCATAATATGGCTAATAATTTGAGTTAGATTGATAATATAAGAGTAATAAGTATAGTAATTGTCGTTCTATCGATCACATCTGCTTAATATGGTTAATAATATGAGTTAGATTGATAATAGTGAGTGTAATGAGTATAGTAATTGTCGTTATATCGATCATATAAGCATAATATGGCTAATCATATGAGTTAGATTGATAATGATAAGAGTAGTAATTATAGTAATTGTCGTTCTATCGATCATATCTCCATACTATGGTTAGTAATATGAGTTAGATTGATAATAGTGAGTGTAATAAGTTTAGTAATTGTCGTTCTATCGATCATATAAGCATAATATGGCTAATAATATGAGTTAGATTGATAATAATAAGAGTAGTAAGTATAGTAATTGTCGTTCTATCGATCATATAAGCATAATATGGCTAATAATATGAGTTAGATTGATAATAATAAGAGTAGTAAGTATAGTAATTGTCATTCTATCGATCATATAAGCATAATATGGCTAATAATATGAGTTAGATTGATAATAGCGAGTGTAATAAGTATAGTAATTGTCGTTCTATCGATCATATAAGCATAATATGGCTAATAATATGAGTTAGATTGATAATAATAAGAGTAATAAGTATAGTAATTGTCGTTCTATCGATCATATAAGCATAATATGGCTAATAATTTGAGTTAGATTGATAATATAAGAGTAATAAGTATAGTAATTGTCGTTCTATCGATCACATCTGCTTAATATGGTTAATAATATGAGTTGGATTGATAACAGTGGGTGTAATAAGTATAGTAAATGTCGTTCTATCGATCATATCTGCATAATATGGTTAATAATATGAGTTAGATTGATAATAGTGAGTGTAATATGTGTAGTAATTGTCGTTCTATCGATCATATAAGCATAATATGGCTGATAATATGAGTTACATTGATAATAATAAGAGTAATTAGTATAGTAATGGTCGTTCTATCGATCATATCTGCATAATATGGTTAATAATATGAGTTAGATTGATAATAGCGAGTGTAATAAGTATAGTAATTGTCGTTCTATCGATCATATAAGCATAATATGGCTAATAATATGACTTAGATTGATAGTAATAAGAGTAATAAGTATAGTAATTGTCGTTCTATCGATCATATAAGCATAATATGGCTAATAATTTGAGTTAGATTGATAATATAAGAGTAATAAGTATAGTAATTGTCGTTCTATCGATCACATCTGCTCAATATGGTTAATAATATGAGTTGGATTGATAACAGTGAGTGTAATAAGTATAGTAATTGTCGTTCTATCGATCATATCTGCATAATATGGTTAATAATATGAGTTAGATTGATTATAGTCAGTGTAATATGTGTAGTAATTGTCGTTCTATCGATCATATAAGCATAATATGGCTAATCATATGAGTTAGATTGATAATGATAAGAGTAGTAAGTATAGTAATTGTCGTTCTATCGATCATATCTCCATAATATGGTTAGTAATATGAGTTAGATTGATAATAGTGAGTGTAATAAGTTTAGTAATTGTCGTTCTATCGATCATATAAGCATAATATGGCTAATAATATGAGTTAGATTGATAATAATAAGCGTAATAAGTATAGTAATTCTCCGTTCTACCGATCATATAGGCATAATATGGCTAATAATATGAGTTAGGTTGATAATAATAAGAGTAATAAGTATAGTAATTGTCGTTCTATCGATCATATCTGCATAATATGGTTAATAATATGAGTAAGATTGATAATAATAAGAGTAGTAAGTATAGTAATTGTCGTTCTATCGATCATATAAGCATAATATGGCTAATAATATGAGTTAGATTGATAATAATAAGAGTAGTAAGTATAGTAATTGTCGTTCTATCGATCATATAAGCATAATATGGCTAATAATATGAGTTAGATTGATAATAATAAGAGTAATGAGTATAGTAATTGCCGTACGATCGATCATATCTGCATAATATGGCTAATAATATGAGCTAGATTGATAATAATAAGAGCAATAAGTATAGTAATTGTCGTTCTATCGATCATATCTGCATAATAAGGTTAATAATATGAGTTAGATTGATAAAAGTGAGTGTAATAAGTGTAGTAATTGTCGTTCTATCGAACCTTATGCATAATATGGCTAAGAATATGAGTTAGATTGATAATAGTGTGTTTAATAAGTATAGTAATTGTCGTTCTATCGATCATATAAGCATAATATGGGTAATAATATGAGTTAGATTGATAATAATAAGAGTAAAGTGTATAGTAATTGTCGTTCTGTCGATCATATAAGCACAATATGGTTAATAATACGAGTTAGATTGATAATAATAGAAGTAATAAGTATAGTAATTGTCGTTCTATCGACCATATAAGCATAATATGGCTAATAATATGAGTTAGATTGATAATAATGAGAGTAATGAGTATAGTAATTGTCGTACTATCGATCATATCTGCATAATATTGCTAATAATATGAGCTAGATTGATAATAATAAGAGTAATAAGTATAGTAACTGTCGTCCTATCGATCATATAAGCATAATATGGCTAATAATATGAGTTAGATTGATAATAATAAGATTAATAAGTATAATAATTGTCGTTCTATCGATCATATAAGCATAATATGGCTAATAATATGAGTTAGATTGATAATAATAAGAGAAATGAGTATAGTAGTTGTAGTTCTATCGATAATATCTGCATAATATGGTTAATAATATGAGTTCTATTGATGATAATAAGAGTAATAAGTATAGTAATTGTAGTTCTATCGATCATATAAGCATAATATGGCTAATAATATGAGTTAGATTGATAATAATAAGCGTAATAAGTATAGTAATTCTCCGTTCTACCGATCATATAGGCATAATATGGCTAATAATATGAGTTAGGTTGATAATAATAAGAGTAATAAGTATAGTAATTGTCGTTCTATCGATCATATAAGCATAATATGGCTAATAATTTGAGTTAGATTGATAATATAAGAGTAATAAGTATAGTAATTGTCGTTCTATCGATCACATCTGCTTAATATGGTTAATAATATGAGTTAGATTGATAATAGTGAGTGTAATGAGTATAGTAATTGTCGTTATATCGATCATATAAGCATAATATGGCTAATCATATGAGTTAGATTGATAATGATAAGAGTAGTAATTATAGTAATTGTCGTTCTATCGATCATATCTCCATACTATGGTTAGTAATATGAGTTAGATTGATAATAGTGAGTGTAATAAGTTTAGTAATTGTCGTTCTATCGATCATATAAGCATAATATGGCTAATAATATGAGTTAGATTGATAATAATAAGAGTAGTAAGTATAGTAATTGTCGTTCTATCGATCATATAAGCATAATATGGCTAATAATATGAGTTAGATTGATAATAATAAGAGTAGTAAGTATAGTAATTGTCATTCTATCGATCATATAAGCATAATATGGCTAATAATATGAGTTAGATTGATAATAGCGAGTGTAATAAGTATAGTAATTGTCGTTCTATCGATCATATAAGCATAATATGGCTAATAATATGAGTTAGATTGATAATAATAAGAGTAATAAGTATAGTAATTGTCGTTCTATCGATCATATAAGCATAATATTGCTAATAATTTGAGTTAGATTGATAATATAAGAGTAATAAGTATAGTAATTGTCGTTCTATCGATCACATCTGCTTAATATGGTTAATAATATGAGTTGGATTGATAACAGTGGGTGTAATAAGTATAGTAAATGTCGTTCTATCGATCATATCTGCATAATATGGTTAATAATATGAGTTAGATTGATAATAGTGAGTGTAATAAGTATAGTAGTTGTCGTTATATCGATCATATAAGCATAATATGGCTAATCATATGAGTTAGATTGATAATGATAAGAGTAGTAAGTATAGTAATTGTCGTTCTATCGGTCATATAACCATAATATGGCTTAATAATATGAGTTAGATTGATAATAATAAGAGTAATAAGCATAGTATTTGTCGTTCTATCGATCATATAAGCATAATATGACTAATAATATGAGTTAGATTGATAACAGTGAGTGTAATAAGTATAGTAATTGTCGTTCTATCGAACCTTATGCATAATATGGCTAAGAATATGAGTTAGATTGATAATAGTGTGTTTAATAAGTATAGTAATTGTCGTTCTATCGATCATATAAGCATAATATGGGTAATAATATGAGTTAGATTGATAATAATAAGAGTAAAGTGTATAGTAATTGTCGTTCTGTCGATCATATAAGCACAATATGGTTAATAATACGAGTTAGATTGATAATAATAGAAGTAATAAGTATAGTAATTGTCGTTCTATCGACCATATAAGCATAATATGGCTAATAATATGAGTTAGATTGATAATAATGAGAGTAATGAGTATAGTAATTGTCGTACTATCGATCATATCTGCATAATATTGCTAATAATATGAGCTAGATTGATAATAATAAGAGTAATAAGTATAGTAACTGTCGTCCTATCGATCATATAAGCATAATATGGCTAATAATATGAGTTAGATTGATAATAATAAGATTAATAAGTATAATAATTGTCGTTCTATCGATCATATAAGCATAATATGGCTAATAATATGAGTTAGATTGATAATAATAAGAGTAATGAGTATAGTAGTTGTAGTTCTATCGATAATATCTGCATAATATGGTTAATAATATGAGTTCTATTGATGATAATAAGAGTAATAAGTATAGTAATTGTAGTTCTATCGATCATATAAGCATAATATGGCTAATAATATGAGTTAGATTGATAATAATAAGCGTAATAAGTATAGTAATTCTCCGTTCTACCGATCATATAGGCATAATATGGCTAATAATATGAGTTAGATTGATAATAATAAGAGTAGTAAGTATAGTAATTGTCGTTCTATCGATCACATCTGCTTAATATGGTTAATAATATGAGTTGGATTGATAACAGTGGGTGTAATAAGTATAGTAAATGTCGTTCTATCGATCATATCTGCATAATATGGTTAATAATATGAGTTAGATTGATAATAGTGAGTGTAATAAGTATAGTAGTTGTCGTTATATCGATCATATAAGCATAATATGGCTAATCATATGAGTTAGATTGATAATGATAAGAGTAGTAAGTATAGTAATTGTCGTTCTATCGGTCATATAACCATAATATGGCTTAATAATATGAGTTAGATTGATAATAATAAGAGTAATAAGCATAGTATTTGTCGTTCTATCGATCATATAAGCATAATATGACTAATAATATGAGTTAGATTGATAACAGTGAGTGTAATAAGTATAGTAATTGTCGTTCTATCGAACCTTATGCATAATATGGCTAAGAATATGAGTTAGATTGATAATAGTGTGTTTAATAAGTATAGTAATTGTCGTTCTATCGATCATATAAGCATAATATGGGTAATAATATGAGTTAGATTGATAATAATAAGAGTAAAGTGTATAGTAATTGTCGTTCTGTCGATCATATAAGCACAATATGGTTAATAATACGAGTTAGATTGATAATAATAGAAGTAATAAGTATAGTAATTGTCGTTCTATCGACCATATAAGCATAATATGGCTAATAATATGAGTTAGATTGATAATAATGAGAGTAATGAGTATAGTAATTGTCGTACTATCGATCATATCTGCATAATATTGCTAATAATATGAGCTAGATTGATAATAATAAGAGTAATAAGTATAGTAACTGTCGTCCTATCGATCATATAAGCATAATATGGCTAATAATATGAGTTAGATTGATAATAATAAGATTAATAAGTATAATAATTGTCGTTCTATCGATCATATAAGCATAATATGGCTAATAATATGAGTTAGATTGATAATAATAAGAGTAATGAGTATAGTAGTTGTAGTTCTATCGATAATATCTGCATAATATGGTTAATAATATGAGTTCTATTGATGATAATAAGAGTAATAAGTATAGTAATTGTAGTTCTATCGATCATATCTGCATAATATGGTTAATAATATGAGTAAGATTGATAATAATAAGAGTAGTAAGTATAGTAATTGTCGTTCTATCGATCATATAAGCATAATATGGCTAATAATATGAGTTAGATTGATAATAATAAGAGTAGTAAGTATAGTAATTGTCGTTCTATCGATCATATAAGCATAATATGGCTAATAATATGAGTTAGATTGATAATAATAAGAGTAATGAGTATAGTAATTGCCGTACGATCGATCATATCTGCATAATATGGCTAATAATATGAGCTAGATTGATAATAATAAGAGCAATAAGTATAGTAATTGTCGTTCTATCGATCATATCTGCATAATAAGGTTAATAATATGAGTTAGATTGATAAAAGTGAGTGTAATAAGTGTGGTAATTGTCGTTCTATCGATCATATAAGCATAATATGGCTAATAATATGAGCTAGATTGATAATAATAAGAGCAATAAGTATAGTAATTGTCGTTCTATCGATCATATCTGCATAATATGGTTAATAATATGAGTTAGATTGATAATAGTGAGTGTAATATGTGTAGTAATTGTCGTTCTATCGATCATATAAGCATAATATGGCTGATAATATGAGTTACATTGATAATAATAAGAGTAATTAGTATAGTAATGGTCGTTCTATCGATCATATCTGCATAATATGGTTAATAATATGAGTTAGATTGATAATAGCGAGTGTAATAAGTATAGTAATTGTCGTTCTATCGATCATATAAGCATAATATGGCTAATAATATGACTTAGATTGATAGTAATAAGAGTAATAAGTATAGTAATTGTCGTTCTATCGATCATATAAGCATAATATGGCTAATAATTTGAGTTAGATTGATAATATAAGAGTAATAAGTATAGTAATTGTCGTTCTATCGATCACATCTGCTCAATATGGTTAATAATATGAGTTGGATTGATAACAGTGAGTGTAATAAGTATAGTAATTGTCGTTCTATCGATCATATCTGCATAATATGGTTAATAATATGAGTTAGATTGATTATAGTCAGTGTAATATGTGTAGTAATTGTCGTTCTATCGATCATATAAGCATAATATGGCTAATCATATGAGTTAGATTGATAATGATAAGAGTAGTAAGTATAGTAATTGTCGTTCTATCGATCATATCTCCATAATATGGTTAGTAATATGAGTTAGATTGATAATAGTGAGTGTAATAAGTTTAGTAATTGTCGTTCTATCGATCATATAAGCATAATATGGCTAATAATATGAGTTAGATTGATAATAATAAGCGTAATAAGTATAGTAATTCTCCGTTCTACCGATCATATAGGCATAATATGGCTAATAATATGAGTTAGGTTGATAATAATAAGAGTAATAAGTATAGTAATTGTCGTTCTATCGATCATATCTGCATAATATGGTTAATAATATGAGTAAGATTGATAATAATAAGAGTAGTAAGTATAGTAATTGTCGTTCTATCGATCATATAAGCATAATATGGCTAATAATATGAGTTAGATTGATAATAATAAGAGTAGTAAGTATAGTAATTGTCGTTCTATCGATCATATAAGCATAATATGGCTAATAATATGAGTTAGATTGATAATAATAAGAGTAATGAGTATAGTAATTGCCGTACGATCGATCATATCTGCATAATATGGCTAATAATATGAGCTAGATTGATAATAATAAGAGCAATAAGTATAGTAATTGTCGTTCTATCGATCATATCTGCATAATAAGGTTAATAATATGAGTTAGATTGATAAAAGTGAGTGTAATAAGTGTAGTAATTGTCGTTCTATCGAACCTTATGCATAATATGGCTAAGAATATGAGTTAGATTGATAATAGTGTGTTTAATAAGTATAGTAATTGTCGTTCTATCGATCATATAAGCATAATATGGGTAATAATATGAGTTAGATTGATAATAATAAGAGTAAAGTGTATAGTAATTGTCGTTCTGTCGATCATATAAGCACAATATGGTTAATAATACGAGTTAGATTGATAATAATAGAAGTAATAAGTATAGTAATTCTCCGTTCTACCGATCATATAGGCATAATATGGCTAATAATATGAGTTAGGTTGATAATAATAAGAGTAATAAGTATAGTAATTGTCGTTCTATCGATCATATAAGCATAATATGGCTAATAATTTGAGTTAGATTGATAATATAAGAGTAATAAGTATAGTAATTGTCGTTCTATCGATCACATCTGCTTAATATGGTTAATAATATGAGTTAGATTGATAATAGTGAGTGTAATGAGTATAGTAATTGTCGTTATATCGATCATATAAGCATAATATGGCTAATCATATGAGTTAGATTGATAATGATAAGAGTAGTAATTATAGTAATTGTCGTTCTATCGATCATATCTCCATACTATGGTTAGTAATATGAGTTAGATTGATAATAGTGAGTGTAATAAGTTTAGTAATTGTCGTTCTATCGATCATATAAGCATAATATGGCTAATAATATGAGTTAGATTGATAATAATAAGAGTAGTAAGTATAGTAATTGTCGTTCTATCGATCATATAAGCATAATATGGCTAATAATATGAGTTAGATTGATAATAATAAGAGTAGTAAGTATAGTAATTGTCATTCTATCGATCATATAAGCATAATATGGCTAATAATATGAGTTAGATTGATAATAGCGAGTGTAATAAGTATAGTAATTGTCGTTCTATCGATCATATAAGCATAATATGGCTAATAATATGAGTTAGATTGATAATAATAAGAGTAATAAGTATAGTAATTGTCGTTCTATCGATCATATAAGCATAATATGGCTAATAATTTGAGTTAGATTGATAATATAAGAGTAATAAGTATAGTAATTGTCGTTCTATCGATCACATCTGCTTAATATGGTTAATAATATGAGTTGGATTGATAACAGTGGGTGTAATAAGTATAGTAAATGTCGTTCTATCGATCATATCTGCATAATATGGTTAATAATATGAGTTAGATTGATAATAGTGAGTGTAATATGTGTAGTAATTGTCGTTCTATCGATCATATAAGCATAATATGGCTGATAATATGAGTTACATTGATAATAATAAGAGTAATTAGTATAGTAATGGTCGTTCTATCGATCATATCTGCATAATATGGTTAATAATATGAGTTAGATTGATAATAGCGAGTGTAATAAGTATAGTAATTGTCGTTCTATCGATCATATAAGCATAATATGGCTAATAATATGACTTAGATTGATAGTAATAAGAGTAATAAGTATAGTAATTGTCGTTCTATCGATCATATAAGCATAATATGGCTAATAATTTGAGTTAGATTGATAATATAAGAGTAATAAGTATAGTAATTGTCGTTCTATCGATCACATCTGCTCAATATGGTTAATAATATGAGTTGGATTGATAACAGTGAGTGTAATAAGTATAGTAATTGTCGTTCTATCGATCATATCTGCATAATATGGTTAATAATATGAGTTAGATTGATTATAGTCAGTGTAATATGTGTAGTAATTGTCGTTCTATCGATCATATAAGCATAATATGGCTAATCATATGAGTTAGATTGATAATGATAAGAGTAGTAAGTATAGTAATTGTCGTTCTATCGATCATATCTCCATAATATGGTTAGTAATATGAGTTAGATTGATAATAGTGAGTGTAATAAGTTTAGTAATTGTCGTTCTATCGATCATATAAGCATAATATGGCTAATAATATGAGTTAGATTGATAATAATAAGCGTAATAAGTATAGTAATTCTCCGTTCTACCGATCATATAGGCATAATATGGCTAATAATATGAGTTAGGTTGATAATAATAAGAGTAATAAGTATAGTAATTGTCGTTCTATCGATCATATCTGCATAATATGGTTAATAATATGAGTAAGATTGATAATAATAAGAGTAGTAAGTATAGTAATTGTCGTTCTATCGATCATATAAGCATAATATGGCTAATAATATGAGTTAGATTGATAATAATAAGAGTAGTAAGTATAGTAATTGTCGTTCTATCGATCATATAAGCATAATATGGCTAATAATATGAGTTAGATTGATAATAATAAGAGTAATGAGTATAGTAATTGCCGTACGATCGATCATATCTGCATAATATGGCTAATAATATGAGCTAGATTGATAATAATAAGAGCAATAAGTATAGTAATTGTCGTTCTATCGATCATATCTGCATAATAAGGTTAATAATATGAGTTAGATTGATAAAAGTGAGTGTAATAAGTGTAGTAATTGTCGTTCTATCGAACCTTATGCATAATATGGCTAAGAATATGAGTTAGATTGATAATAGTGTGTTTAATAAGTATAGTAATTGTCGTTCTATCGATCATATAAGCATAATATGGGTAATAATATGAGTTAGATTGATAATAATAAGAGTAAAGTGTATAGTAATTGTCGTTCTGTCGATCATATAAGCACAATATGGTTAATAATACGAGTTAGATTGATAATAATAGAAGTAATAAGTATAGTAATTGTCGTTCTATCGACCATATAAGCATAATATGGCTAATAATATGAGTTAGATTGATAATAATGAGAGTAATGAGTATAGTAATTGTCGTACTATCGATCATATCTGCATAATATTGCTAATAATATGAGCTAGATTGATAATAATAAGAGTAATAAGTATAGTAACTGTCGTCCTATCGATCATATAAGCATAATATGGCTAATAATATGAGTTAGATTGATAATAATAAGATTAATAAGTATAATAATTGTCGTTCTATCGATCATATAAGCATAATATGGCTAATAATATGAGTTAGATTGATAATAATAAGAGAAATGAGTATAGTAGTTGTAGTTCTATCGATAATATCTGCATAATATGGTTAATAATATGAGTTCTATTGATGATAATAAGAGTAATAAGTATAGTAATTGTAGTTCTATCGATCATATAAGCATAATATGGCTAATAATATGAGTTAGATTGATAATAATAAGCGTAATAAGTATAGTAATTCTCCGTTCTACCGATCATATAGGCATAATATGGTTAATAATATGAGTAAGATTGATAATAATAAGAGTAGTAAGTATAGTAATTGTCGTTCTATCGATCATATAAGCATAATATGGCTAATAATATGAGTTAGATTGATAATAATAAGAGTAGTAAGTATAGTAATTGTCGTTCTATCGATCATATAAGCATAATATGGCTAATAATATGAGTTAGATTGATAATAATAAGAGTAATGAGTATAGTAATTGCCGTACGATCGATCATATCTGCATAATATGGCTAATAATATGAGCTAGATTGATAATAATAAGAGCAATAAGTATAGTAATTGTCGTTCTATCGATCATATCTGCATAATAAGGTTAATAATATGAGTTAGATTGATAAAAGTGAGTGTAATAAGTGTAGTAATTGTCGTTCTATCGAACCTTATGCATAATATGGCTAAGAATATGAGTTAGATTGATAATAGTGTGTTTAATAAGTATAGTAATTGTCGTTCTATCGATCATATAAGCATAATATGGGTAATAATATGAGTTAGATTGATAATAATAAGAGTAAAGTGTATAGTAATTGTCGTTCTGTCGATCATATAAGCACAATATGGTTAATAATACGAGTTAGATTGATAATAATAGAAGTAATAAGTATAGTAATTGTCGTTCTATCGACCATATAAGCATAATATGGCTAATAATATGAGTTAGATTGATAATAATGAGAGTAATGAGTATAGTAATTGTCGTACTATCGATCATATCTGCATAATATTGCTAATAATATGAGCTAGATTGATAATAATAAGAGTAATAAGTATAGTAACTGTCGTCCTATCGATCATATAAGCATAATATGGCTAATAATATGAGTTAGATTGATAATAATAAGATTAATAAGTATAATAATTGTCGTTCTATCGATCATATAAGCATAATATGGCTAATAATATGAGTTAGATTGATAATAATAAGAGAAATGAGTATAGTAGTTGTAGTTCTATCGATAATATCTGCATAATATGGTTAATAATATGAGTTCTATTGATGATAATAAGAGTAATAAGTATAGTAATTGTAGTTCTATCGATCATATAAGCATAATATGGCTAATAATATGAGTTAGATTGATAATAATAAGCGTAATAAGTATAGTAATTCTCCGTTCTACCGATCATATAGGCATAATATGGCTAATAATATGAGTTAGGTTGATAATAATAAGAGTAATAAGTATAGTAATTGTCGTTCTATCGATCATATAAGCATAATATGGCTAATAATTTGAGTTAGATTGATAATATAAGAGTAATAAGTATAGCAATTGTCGTTCTATCGATCACATCTGCTTAATATGGTTAATAATATGAGTTAGATTGATAATAGTGAGTGTAATGAGTATAGTAATTGTCGTTATATCGATCATATAAGCATAATATGGCTAATCATATGAGTTAGATTGATAATGATAAGAGTAGTAATTATAGTAATTGTCGTTCTATCGATCATATCTCCATACTATGGTTAGTAATATGAGTTAGATTGATAATAGTGAGTGTAATAAGTTTAGTAATTGTCGTTCTATCGATCATATAAGCATAATATGGCTAATAATATGAGTTAGATTGATAATAATAAGAGTAGTAAGTATAGTAATTGTCGTTCTATCGATCATATAAGCATAATATGGCTAATAATATGAGTTAGATTGATAATAATAAGAGTAGTAAGTATAGTAATTGTCATTCTATCGATCATATAAGCATAATATGGCTAATAATATGAGTTAGATTGATAATAGCGAGTGTAATAAGTATAGTAATTGTCGTTCTATCGATCATATAAGCATAATATGGCTAATAATATGAGTTAGATTGATAATAATAAGAGTAATAAGTATAGTAATTGTCGTTCTATCGATCATATAAGCATAATATGGCTAATAATTTGAGTTAGATTGATAATATAAGAGTAATAAGTATAGTAATTGTCGTTCTATCGATCACATCTGCTTAATATGGTTAATAATATGAGTTGGATTGATAACAGTGGGTGTAATAAGTATAGTAAATGTCGTTCTATCGATCATATCTGCATAATATGGTTAATAATATGAGTTAGATTGATAATAGTGAGTGTAATAAGTATAGTAGTTGTCGTTATATCGATCATATAAGCATAATATGGCTAATCATATGAGTTAGATTGATAATGATAAGAGTAGTAAGTATAGTAATTGTCGTTCTATCGGTCATATAACCATAATATGGCTTAATAATATGAGTTAGATTGATAATAATAAGAGTAATAAGCATAGTATTTGTCGTTCTATCGATCATATAAGCATAATATGACTAATAATATGAGTTAGATTGATAACAGTGAGTGTAATAAGTATAGTAATTGTCGTTCTATCGAACCTTATGCATAATATGGCTAAGAATATGAGTTAGATTGATAATAGTGTGTTTAATAAGTATAGTAATTGTCGTTCTATCGATCATATAAGCATAATATGGGTAATAATATGAGTTAGATTGATAATAATAAGAGTAAAGTGTATAGTAATTGTCGTTCTGTCGATCATATAAGCACAATATGGTTAATAATACGAGCTAGATTGATAATAATAAGAGTAATAAGTATAGTAACTGTCGTCCTATCGATCATATAGCATAATATGGCTAATAATATGAGTTAGATTGATAATAATAAGATTAGTAAGTATAATAATTGTCGTTCTATCGATCATATAAGCATAATATGGCTAATAATATGAGTTAGATTGATAATAATAAGAGTAGTAGGTATAGTAATTGTCGTTCTATCGATCATATAAGCATAATATGGCTGATAATATGAGTTACACTGATAATAATAAGAGTAATTAGTATAGTAATGGTCGTTCTATCGATCATATCTGCATAATATGGTTAATAATATGAGTTAGATTGATAATAGCGAGTGTAATAAGTATAGTAATTGTCGCTCTATCGATCATATAAGCATAATATGGCTAATATTATGAGTTAGATTGATAATAATAAGAGTAATAAGTATAGTAATTGTCGTTCTATCGATCATATAAGCATAATATGGCTAATAATTTGAGTTAGATTGATAATATAAGAGTAATAAGTATAGTAATTGTCGTTCTATCGATCACATCTGCTTAATATGGTTAATAATATGAGTTAGATTGATAATAGTGAGTGTAATGAGTATAGTAATTGTCGTTATATCGATCATATAAGCATAATATGGCTAATCATATGAGTTAGATTGATAATGATAAGAGTAGTAATTATAGTAATTGTCGTTCTATCGATCATATCTCCATACTATGGTTAGTAATATGAGTTAGATTGATAATAGTGAGTGTAATAAGTTTAGTAATTGTCGTTCTATCGATCATATAAGCATAATATGGCTAATAATATGAGTTAGATTGATAATAATAAGAGTAGTAAGTATAGTAATTGTCGTTCTATCGATCATATAAGCATAATATGGCTAATAATATGAGTTAGATTGATAATAATAAGAGTAGTAAGTATAGTAATTGTCGTTCTATCGATCATATAAGCATAATATGGCTAATAATATGAGTTAGATTGATAATAATAAGAGTAATGAGTATAGTAATTGCCGTACGATCGATCATATCTGCATAATATGGCTAATAATATGAGCTAGATTGATAATAATAAGAGCAATAAGTATAGTAATTGTCGTTCTATCGATCATATCTGCATAATAAGGTTAATAGTATGAGTTAGATTGATAAAAGTGAGTGTAATAAGTGTAGTAATTGTCGTTCTATCGATCATATAAGCATAATATGGCTGATAATATGAGTTACATTGATAATAATAAGAGTAATTAGTATAGTAATGGTCGTTCTATCGATCATATCTGCATAATATGGTTAATAATATGAGTTAGATTGATAATAGCGAGTGTAATAAGTATAGTAATTGTCGTTCTATCGATCATATAAGCATAATATGGCTAATAATATGAGTTAGATTGATAATAATAAGAGTAATAAGTATAGTAATTGTCGTTCTATCGATCATATAAGCATAATATGGCTAATAATTTGAGTTAGATTGATAATATAAGAGTAATAAGTATAGTAATTGTCGTTCTATCGATCACATCTGCTTAATATGGTTAATAATATGAGTTGGATTGATAACAGTGGGTGTAATAAGTATAGTAAATGTCGTTCTATCGATCATATCTGCATAATATGGTTAATAATATGAGTTAGATTGATAATAGTGAGTGTAATAAGTATAGTAGTTGTCGTTATATCGATCATATAAGCATAATATGGCTAATCATATGAGTTAGATTGATAATGATAAGAGTAGTAAGTATAGTAATTGTCGTTCTATCGGTCATATAACCATAATATGGCTTAATAATATGAGTTAGATTGATAATAATAAGAGTAATAAGCATAGTATTTGTCGTTCTATCGATCATATAAGCATAATATGACTAATAATATGAGTTAGATTGATAACAGTGAGTGTAATAAGTATAGTAATTGTCGTTCTATCGAACCTTATGCATAATATGGCTAAGAATATGAGTTAGATTGATAATAGTGTGTTTAATAAGTATAGTAATTGTCGTTCTATCGATCATATAAGCATAATATGGGTAATAATCTGAGTTAGATTGATAATAATAAGAGTAAAGTGTATAGTAATTGTCGTTCTGTCGATCATATAAGCACAATATGGTTAATAATACGAGTTAGATTGATAATAATAGAAGTAATAAGTATAGTAATTGTCGTTCTATCGACCATATAAGCATAATATGGCTAATAATATGAGTTAGATTGATAATAATGAGAGTACTGAGTATAGTAATTGTCGTACTATCGATCATATCTGCATAATATTGCTAATAATATGAGCTAGATTGATAATAATAAGAGTAATAAGTATAGTAACTGTCGTCCTATCGATCATATAAGCATAATATGGCTAATAATATGAGTTAGATTGATAATAATAAGATTAATAAGTATAATAATTGTCGTTCTATCGATCATATAAGCATAATATGGCTAATAATATGAGTTAGATTGATAATAATAAGAGTAATGAGTATAGTAGTTGTAGTTCTATCGATAATATCTGCATAATATGGTTAATAATATGAGTTCTATTGATGATAATAAGAGTAATAAGTATAGTAATTGTAGTTCTATCGATCATATAAGCATAATATGGCTAATAATATGAGTTAGATTGATAATAATAAGCGTAATAAGTATAGTAATTCTCCGTTCTACCGATCATATAGGCATAATATGG
Source organism: Megachile rotundata (assembly GCF_050947335.1). Classification (NCBI taxonomy): domain Eukaryota; kingdom Metazoa; phylum Arthropoda; class Insecta; order Hymenoptera; family Megachilidae; genus Megachile; species Megachile rotundata. The sequence goes on from NW_027473422.1 coordinate 240,182, forward strand.
CTAATAATATGAGTTAGGTTGATAATAATAAGAGTAATAAGTATAGTAATTGTCGTTCTATCGATCATATCTGCATAATATGGTTAATAATATGAGTAAGATTGATAATAATAAGAGTAGTAAGTATAGTAATTGTCGTTCTATCGATCATATCTGCATAATAAGGTTAATAATATGAGTTAGATTGATAAAAGTGAGTGTAATAAGTGTAGTAATTGTCGTTCTATCGATCATATAAGCATAATATGGCTAATAATATGAGCTAGATTGATAATAATAAGAGCAATAAGTATAGTAATTGTCGTTCTATCGATCATATCTGCATAATATGGTTAATAATATGAGTTAGATTGATAATAGTGAGTGTAATATGTGTAGTAATTGTCGTTCTATCGATCATATAAGCATAATATGGCTGATAATATGAGTTACATTGATAATAATAAGAGTAATTAGTATAGTAATGGTCGTTCTATCGATCATATCTGCATAATATGGTTAATAATATGAGTTAGATTGATTATAGTCAGTGTAATATGTGTAGTAATTGTCGTTCTATCGATCATATAAGCATAATATGGCTAATCATATGAGTTAGATTGATAATGATAAGAGTAGTAAGTATAGTAATTGTCGTTCTATCGATCATATCTCCATAATATGGTTAGTAATATGAGTTAGATTGATAATAGTGAGTGTAATAAGTTTAGTAATTGTCGTTCTATCGATCATATAAGCATAATATGGCTAATAATATGAGTTAGATTGATAATAATAAGCGTAATAAGTATAGTAATTCTCCGTTCTACCGATCATATAGGCATAATATGGCTAATAATATGAGTTAGGTTGATAATAATAAGAGTAATAAGTATAGTAATTGTCGTTCTATCGATCATATCTGCATAATATGGTTAATAATATGAGTAAGATTGATAATAATAAGAGTAGTAAGTATAGTAATTGTCGTTCTATCGATCATATAAGCATAATATGGCTAATAATATGAGTTAGATTGATAATAATAAGTGTAGTAAGTATAGTAATTGTCGTTCTATCGATCATATAAGCATAATATGGCTAATAATATGAGTTAGATTGATAATAATAAGAGTAATGAGTATAGTAATTGCCGTACGATCGATCATATCTGCATAATATGGCTAATAATATGAGCTAGATTGATAATAATAAGAGCAATAAGTATAGTAATTGTCGTTTTATCGATCATATCTGCATAATAAGGTTAATAATATGAGTTAGATTGATAAAAGTGAGTGTAATAAGTGTAGTAATTGTCGTTCTATCGAACCTTATGCATAATATGGCTAAGAATATGAGTTAGATTGATAATAGTGTGTTTAATAAGTATAGTAATTGTCGTTCTATCGATCATATAAGCATAATATGGGTAATAATATGAGTTAGATTGATAATAATAAGAGTAAAGTGTATAGTAATTGTCGTTCTGTCGATCATATAAGCACAATATGGTTAATAATACGAGTTAGATTGATAATAATAGAAGTAATAAGTATAGTAATTGTCGTTCTATCGACCATATAAGCATAATATGGCTAATAATATGAGTTAGATTGATAATAATGAGAGTAATGAGTACAGTAATTGTCGTACTATCGATCATATCTGCATAATATTGCTAATAATATGAGCTAGATTGATAATAATAAGAGTAATAAGTATAGTAACTGTCGTCCTATCGATCATATAAGCATAATATGGCTAATAATATGAGTTAGATTGATAATAATAAGATTAATAAGTATAATAATTGTCGTTCTATCGATCATATAAGCATAATATGGCTAATAATATGAGTTAGATTGATAATAATAAGAGTAATGAGTATAGTAGTTGTAGTTCTATCGATAATATCTGCATAATATGGTTAATAATATGAGTTCTATTGATGATAATAAGAGTAATAAGTATAGTAATTGTAGTTCTATCGATCATATAAGCATAATATGGCTAATAATATGAGTTAGATTGATAATAATAAGCGTAATAAGTATAGTAATTCTCCGTTCTACCGATCATATAGGCATAATATGGCTAATAATATGAGTTAGGTTGATAATAATAAGAGTAATAAGTATAGTAATTGTCGTTCTATCGATCATATCTGCATAATATGGTTAATAATATGAGTAAGATTGATAATAATAAGAGTAGTAAGTATAGTAATTGTCGTTCTATCGATCATATCTGCATAATAAGGTTAATAATATGAGTTAGATTGATAATAGTGTGTTTAATAAGTATAGTAATTGTCGTTCTATCGATCATATAAGCATAATATGGGTAATAATATGAGTTAGATTGATAATAATAAGAGTAAAGTGTATAGTAATTGTCGTTCTGTCGATCATATAAGCACAATATGGTTAATAATACGAGTTAGATTGATAATAATAGAAGTAATAAGTATAGTAATTGTCGTTCTATCGACCATATAAGCATAATATGGCTAATAATATGAGTTAGATTGATAATAATGAGAGTAATGAGTATAGTAATTGTCGTACTATCGATCATATCTGCATAATATTGCTAATAATATGAGCTAGATTGATAATAATAAGAGTAATAAGTATAGTAACTGTCGTCCTATCGATCATATAAGCATAATATGGCTAATAATATGAGTTAGATTGATAATAATAAGATTAATAAGTATAATAATTGTCGTTCTATCGATCATATAAGCATAATATGGCTAATAATATGAGTTAGATTGATAATAATAAGAGTAATGAGTATAGTAGTTGTAGTTCTATCGATAATATCTGCATAATATGGTTAATAATATGAGTTCTATTGATGATAATAAGAGTAATAAGTATAGTAATTGTAGTTCTATCGATCATATAAGCATAATATGGCTAATAATATGAGTTAGATTGATAATAATAAGCGTAATAAGTATAGTAATTCTCCGTTCTACCGATCATATAGGCATAATATGGCTAATAATATGAGTTAGGTTGATAATAATAAGAGTAATAAGTATAGTAATTGTCGTTCTATCGATCATATCTGCATAATATGGTTAATAATATGAGTAAGATTGATAATAATAAGAGTAGTAAGTATAGTAATTGTCGTTCTATCGATCATATCTGCATAATAAGGTTAATAATATGAGTTAGATTGATAAAAGTGAGTGTAATAAGTGTAGTAATTGTCGTTCTATCGATCATATAAGCATAATATGGCTAATAATATGAGCTAGATTGATAATAATAAGAGCAATAAGTATAGTAATTGTCGTTCTATCGATCATATCTGCATAATATGGTTAATAATATGAGTTAGATTGATAATAGTGAGTGTAATATGTGTAGTAATTGTCGTTCTATCGATCATATAAGCATAATATGGCTGATAATATGAGTTACATTGATAATAATAAGAGTAATTAGTATAGTAATGGTCGTTCTATCGATCATATCTGCATAATATGGTTAATAATATGAGTTAGATTGATTATAGTCAGTGTAATATGTGTAGTAATTGTCGTTCTATCGATCATATAAGCATAATATGGCTAATCATATGAGTTAGATTGATAATGATAAGAGTAGTAAGTATAGTAATTGTCGTTCTATCGATCATATCTCCATAATATGGTTAGTAATATGAGTTAGATTGATAATAGTGAGTGTAATAAGTTTAGTAATTGTCGTTCTATCGATCATATAAGCATAATATGGCTAATAATATGAGTTAGATTGATAATAATAAGCGTAATAAGTATAGTAATTCTCCGTTCTACCGATCATATAGGCATAATATGGCTAATAATATGAGTTAGGTTGATAATAATAAGAGTAATAAGTATAGTAATTGTCGTTCTATCGATCATATCTGCATAATATGGTTAATAATATGAGTAAGATTGATAATAATAAGAGTAGTAAGTATAGTAATTGTCGTTCTATCGATCATATAAGCATAATATGGCTAATAATATGAGTTAGATTGATAATAATAAGTGTAGTAAGTATAGTAATTGTCGTTCTATCGATCATATAAGCATAATATGGCTAATAATATGAGTTAGATTGATAATAATAAGAGTAATGAGTATAGTAATTGCCGTACGATCGATCATATCTGCATAATATGGCTAATAATATGAGCTAGATTGATAATAATAAGAGCAATAAGTATAGTAAATGTCGTTCTATCGATCATATCTGCATAATAAGGTTAATAATATGAGTTAGATTGATAAAAGTGAGTGTAATAAGTGTAGTAATTGTCGTTCTATCGAACCTTATGCATAATATGGCTAAGAATATGAGTTAGATTGATAATAGTGTGTTTAATAAGTATAGTAATTGTCGTTCTATCGATCATATAAGCATAATATGGGTAATAATATGAGTTAGATTGATAATAATAAGAGTAAAGTGTATAGTAATTGTCGTTCTGTCGATCATATAAGCACAATATGGTTAATAATACGAGTTAGATTGATAATAATAGAAGTAATAAGTATAGTAATTGTCGTTCTATCGACCATATAAGCATAATATGGCTAATAATATGAGTTAGATTGATAATAATGAGAGTAATGAGTATAGTAATTGTCGTACTATCGATCATATCTGCATAATATTGCTAATAATATGAGCTAGATTGATAATAATAAGAGTAATAAGTATAGTAACTGTCGTCCTATCGATCATATAAGCATAATATGGCTAATAATATGAGTTAGATTGATAATAATAAGATTAATAAGTATAATAATTGTCGTTCTATCGATCATATAAGCATAATATGGCTAATAATATGAGTTAGATTGATAATAATAAGAGTAATGAGTATAGTAGTTGTAGTTCTATCGATAATATCTGCATAATATGGTTAATAATATGAGTTCTATTGATGATAATAAGAGTAATAAGTATAGTAATTGTAGTTCTATCGATCATATAAGCATAATATGGCTAATAATATGAGTTAGATTGATAATAATAAGCGTAATAAGTATAGTAATTCTCCGTTCTACCGATCATATAGGCATAATATGGCTAATAATATGAGTTAGGTTGATAATAATAAGAGTAATAAGTATAGTAATTGTCGTTCTATCGATCATATCTGCATAATATGGTTAATAATATGAGTAAGATTGATAATAATAAGAGTAGTAAGTATAGTAATTGTCGTTCTATCGATCATATCTGCATAATAAGGTTAATAATATGAGTTAGATTGATAAAAGTGAGTGTAATAAGTGTAGTAATTGTCGTTCTATCGATCATATAAGCATAATATGGCTAATAATATGAGCTAGATTGATAATAATAAGAGCAATAAGTATAGTAATTGTCGTTCTATCGATCATATCTGCATAATATGGTTAATAATATGAGTTAGATTGATAATAGTGAGTGTAATATGTGTAGTAATTGTCGTTCTATCGATCATATGAGCATAATATGGCTGATAATATGAGTTACATTGATAATAATAAGAGTAATTAGTATAGTAATGGTCGTTCTATCGATCATATCTGCATAATATGGCTAATAATATGAGTTAGATTGATAATAATAAGAGTAATAAGTATAGGAATTGTCGTTCTATCGATAATATAAGCATAATATGGCTAATGATATGAGTTAGATTGATAATAATAAGAGTAGTAAGTATAGTAATTGTCGTTCTATCGATCACATCTGCTTAATATGGTTAATAATATGAGTTAGATTGATAATAGTGAGTGTAATGAGTATAGTAATTGTCGTTATATCGATCATATAAGCATAATATGGCTAATCATATGAGTTAGATTGATAATGATAAGAGTAGTAATTATAGTAATTGTCGTTCTATCGATCATATCTCCATACTATGGTTAGTAATATGAGTTAGATCGATAATAGTGAGTGTAATAAGTTTAGTAATTGTCGTTCTATCGATCATATAAGCATAATATGGCTAATAATATGAGTTAGATTGATAATAATAAGAGTAGTAAGTATAGTAATTGTCGTTCTATCGATCATATAAGCATAATATGGCTAATAATATGAGTTAGATTGATAATAATAAGAGTAGTAAGTATAGTAATTGTCGTTCTATCGATCATATAAGCATAATATGGTTAATAATACGAGTTAGATTGATAATAATAAGAGCAATAAGTATAGTAATTGTCGTTCTATCGATCATATCTGCATAATATGGTTAATAATATGAGTTAGATTGATAATAGTGAGTGTAATATGTGTAGTAATTGTCGTTCTATCGATCATATAAGCATAATATGGCTAATCATATGAGTTAGATTGATAATGATAAGAGTAGTAAGTATAGTAATTGTCGTTCTATCGATCATATCTCCATAATATGGTTAGTAATATGAGTTAGATTGATAATAGTGAGTGTAATAAGTTTAGTAATTGTCGTTCTATCGATCATATAAGCATAATATGGCTAATAATATGAGTTAGATTGATAATAATAAGCGTAATAAGTATAGTAATTCTCCGTTCTACCGATCATATAGGCATAATATGGCTAATAATATGAGTTAGGTTGATAATAATAAGAGTAATAAGTATAGTAATTGTCGTTCTATCGATCATATCTGCATAATATGGTTAATAATATGAGTAAGATTGATAATAATAAGAGTAGTAAGTATAGTAATTGTCGTTCTATCGATCATATAAGCATAATATGGCTAATAATATGAGTTAGATTGATAATAATAAGTGTAGTAAGTATAGTAATTGTCGTTCTATCGATCATATAAGCATAATATGGCTAATAATATGAGTTAGATTGATAATAATAAGAGTAATGAGTATAGTAATTGCCGTACGATCGATCATATCTGCATAATATGGCTAATAATATGAGCTAGATTGATAATAATAAGAGCAATAAGTATAGTAATTGTCGTTCTATCGATCATATCTGCATAATAAGGTTAATAATATGAGTTAGATTGATAAAAGTGAGTGTAATAAGTGTAGTAATTGTCGTTCTATCGAACCTTATGCATAATATGGCTAAGAATATGAGTTAGATTGATAATAGTGTGTTTAATAAGTATAGTAATTGTCGTTCTATCGATCATATAAGCATAATATGGGTAATAATATGAGTTAGATTGATAATAATAAGAGTAAAGTGTATAGTAATTGTCGTTCTGTGGATCATATAAGCACAATATGGTTAATAATACGAGTTAGATTGATAATAATAGAAGTAATAAGTATAGTAATTGTCGTTCTATCGACCATATAAGCATAATATGGCTAATAATATGAGTTAGATTGATAATAATGAGAGTAATGAGTATAGTAATTGTCGTACTATCGATCATATCTGCATAATATTGCTAATAATATGAGCTAGATTGATAATAATAAGAGTAATAAGTATAGTAACTGTCGTCCTATCGATCATATAAGCATAATATGGCTAATAATATGAGTTAGATTGATAATAATAAGATTAATAAGTATAATAATTGTCGTTCTATCGATCATATAAGCATAATATGGCTAATAATATGAGTTAGATTGATAATAATAAGAGTAATGAGTATAGTAGTTGTAGTTCTATCGATAATATCTGCATAATATGGTTAATAATATGAGTTCTATTGATGATAATAAGAGTAATAAGTATAGTAATTGTAGTTCTATCGATCATATAAGCATAATATGGCTAATAATATGAGTTAGATTGATAATAATAAGCGTAATAAGTATAGTAATTCTCCGTTCTACCGATCATATAGGCATAATATGGCTAATAATATGAGTTAGGTTGATAATAATAAGAGTAATAAGTATAGTAATTGTCGTTCTATCGATCATATCTGCATAATATGGTTAATAATATGAGTAAGATTGATAATAATAAGAGTAGTAAGTATAGTAATTGTCGTTCTATCGATCATATCTGCATAATAAGGTTAATAATATGAGTTAGATTGATAAAAGTGAGTGTAATAAGTGTAGTAATTGTCGTTCTATCGATCATATAAGCATAATATGGCTAATAATATGAGCTAGATTGATAATAATAAGAGCAATAAGTATAGTAATTGTCGTTCTATCGATCATATCTGCATAATATGGTTAATAATATGAGTTAGATTGATAATAGTGAGTGTAATATGTGTAGTAATTGTCGTTCTATCGATCATATGAGCATAATATGGCTGATAATATGAGTTACATTGATAATAATAAGAGTAATTAGTATAGTAATGGTCGTTCTATCGATCATATCTGCATAATATGGTTAATAATATGAGTTAGATTGATAATAGCGAGTGTAATAAGTATAGTAATTGTCGTTCTATCGATCATATAAGCATAATATGGCTAATAATTTGAGTTAGATTGATAATATAAGAGTAATAAGTATAGTAATTGTCGTTCTATCGATCACATCTGCTCAATATGGTTAATAATATGAGTTGGATTGATAACAGTGAGTGTAATAAGTATAGTAATTGTCGTTCTATCGATCATATCTGCATAATATGGTTAATAATATGAGTTAGATTGATTATAGTCAGTGTAATATGTGTAGTAATTGTCGTTCTATCGATCATATAAGCATAATATGGCTAATCATATGAGTTAGATTGATAATGATAAGAGTAGTAAGTATAGTAATTGTCGTTCTATCGATCATATCTCCATAATATGGTTAGTAATATGAGTTAGATTGATAATAGTGAGTGTAATAAGTTTAGTAATTGTCGTTCTATCGATCATATAAGCATAATATGGCTAATAATATGAGTTAGATTGATAATAATAAGAGTAATAAGTATAGGAATTGTCGTTCTATCGATAATATAAGCATAATATGGCTAATGATATGAGTTAGATTGATAATAATAAGAGTAGTAAGTATAGTAATTGTCGTTCTATCGATCACATCTGCTTAATATGGTTAATAATATGAGTTAGATTGATAATAGTGAGTGTAATGAGTATAGTAATTGTCGTTATATCGATCATATAAGCATAATATGGCTAATCATATGAGTTAGATTGATAATGATAAGAGTAGTAATTATAGTAATTGTCGTTCTATCGATCATATCTCCATACTATGGTTAGTAATATGAGTTAGATCGATAATAGTGAGTGTAATAAGTTTAGTAATTGTCGTTCTATCGATCATATAAGCATAATATGGCTAATAATATGAGTTAGATTGATAATAATAAGAGTAGTAAGTATAGTAATTGTCATTCTATCGATCATATAAGCATAATATGGCTAATAATATGAGTTAGATTGATAATAATAAGAGTAGTAAGTATAGTAATTGTCGTTCTATCGATCATATAAGCATAATATGGTTAATAATACGAGTTAGATTGATAATAATAGGAGTAATAAGTATAGTAATTGTCGTTCTATCGATCATATCTGCATAATATGGTTAATAATATGAGTTAGATTGATAATAGCGAGTGTAATAAGTATAGTAATTGTCGTTCTATCGATCATATTAGCATAATATGGCTAATAATATGAGTTAGATTGATAATAATAAGAGTAATAAGTATAGTAATTGTCGTTCTATCGATCATATAAGCATAATATGGCTAATAATTTGAGTTAGATTGATAATATAAGAGTAATAAGTATAGTAATTGTCCGTTCTACCGATCATATAGGCATAATATGGCTAATAATATGAGTTAGGTTGATAATAATAAGAGTAATAAGTATAGTAATTGTCGTTCTATCGATCATATCTGCATAATATGGTTAATAATATGAGTTAGATTGATAATAGTGAGTGTAATATGTGTAGTAATTGTCGTTCTATCGATCATATAAGCATAATATGGCTGATAATATGAGTTACATTGATAATAATAAGAGTAATTAGTATAGTAATGGTCGTTCTATCGATCATATCTGCATAATATGGTTAATAATATGAGTTAGATTGATAATAGCGAGTGTAATAAGTATAGTAATTGTCGTTCTATCGATCATATAAGCATAATATGGCTAATAATATGACTTAGATTGATAGTAATAAGAGTAATAAGTATAGTAATTGTCGTTCTATCGATCATATAAGCATAATATGGCTAATAATTTGAGTTAGATTGATAATATAAGAGTAATAAGTATAGTAATTGTCGTTCTATCGATCACATCTGCTCAATATGGTTAATAATATGAGTTGGATTGATAACAGTGAGTGTAATAAGTATAGTAATTGTCGTTCTATCGATCATATCTGCATAATATGGTTAATAATATGAGTTAGATTGATTATAGTCAGTGTAATATGTGTAGTAATTGTCGTTCTATCGATCATATAAGCATAATATGGCTAATCATATGAGTTAGATTGATAATGATAAGAGTAGGAAGTATAGTAATTGTCGTTCTATCGATCATATCTCCATAATATGGTTAGTAATATGAGTTAGATTGATAATAGTGAGTGTAATAAGTTTAGTAATTGTCGTTCTATCGATCATATAAGCATAATATGGCTAATAATATGAGTTAGATTGATAATAATAAGAGTAATAAGTATAGGAATTGTCGTTCTATCGATAATATAAGCATAATATGGCTAATGATATGAGTTAGATTGATAATAATAAGAGTAGTAAGTATAGTAATTGTCGTTCTATCGATCACATCTGCTTAATATGGTTAATAATATGAGTTAGATTGATAATAGTGAGTGTAATGAGTATAGTAATTGTCGTTATATCGATCATATAAGCATAATATGGCTAATCATATGAGTTAGATTGATAATGATAAGAGTAGTAATTATAGTAATTGTCGTTCTATCGATCATATCTCCATACTATGGTTAGTAATATGAGGTAGATCGATAATAGTGAGTGTAATAAGTTTAGTAATTGTCGTTCTATCGATCATATAAGCATAATATGGCTAATAATATGAGTTAGATTGATAATAATAAGAGTAGTAAGTATAGTAATTGTCGTTCGATCGATCATATAAGCATAATATGGCTAATAATATGAGTTAGATTGATAATAATAAGAGTAGTAAGTATAGTAATTGTCGTTCTATCGATCATATAAGCATAATATGGTTAATAATACGAGTTAGATTGATAATAATAGGAGTAATAAGTATAGTAATTGTCGTTCTATCGATCATATCTGCATAATATGGTTAATAATATGAGTTAGATTGATAATAGCGAGTGTAATAAGTATAGTAATTGTCGTTCTATCGATCATATTAGCATAATATGGCTAATAATATGAGTTAGATTGATAATAATAAGAGTAATAAGTATAGTAATTGTCGTTCTATCGATCATATAAGCATAATATGGCTAATAATTTGAGTTAGATTGATAATATAAGAGTAATAAGTATAGTAATTGTCGTTCTATCGATCACATCTGCTTAATATGGTTAATAATATGAGTTGGATTGATAACAGTGGGTGTAATAAGTATAGTAAATGTCGTTCTATCGATCATATCTGCATAATATGGTTAATAATACGAGTTAGATTGATAATAATAGGAGTAATAAGTATAGTAATTGTCGTTCTATCGATCATATCTGCATAATATGGTTAATAATATGAGTTAGATTGATAATAGCGAGTGTAATAAGTATAGTAATTGTCGTTCTATCGATCATATAAGCATAATATGGCTAATAATATGAGTTAGATTGATAATAATAAGAGTAATAAGTATAGTAATTGTCGTTCTATCGATCATATAAGCATAATATGGCTAATAATTTGAGTTAGATTGATAATATAAGAGTAATAAGTATAGTAATTGTCGTTCTATCGATCACATCTGCTTAATATGGTTAATAATATGAGTTGGATTGATAACAGTGGGTGTAATAAGTATAGTAAATGTCGTTCTATCGATCATATCTGCATAATATGGTTAATAATATGAGTTAGATTGATAATAGTGAGTGTAATAAGTATAGTAGTTGTCGTTATATCGATCATATAAGCATAATATGGCTAATCATATGAGTTAGATTGATAATGATAAGAGTAGTAAGTATAGTAATTGTCGTTCTATCGGTCATATAACCATAATATGGCTTAATAATATGAGTTAGATTGATAATAATAAGAGTAATAAGCATAGTATTTGTCGTTCTATCGATCATATAAGCATAATATGACTAATAATATGAGTTAGATTGATAACAGTGAGTGTAATAAGTATAGTAATTGTCGTTCTATCGAACCTTATGCATAATATGGCTAAGAATATGAGTTAGATTGATAATAGTGTGTTTAATAAGTATAGTAATTGTCGTTCTATCGATCATATAAGCATAATATGGGTAATAATATGTGTTAGATTGATAATAATAAGAGTAAAGTGTATAGTAATTGTCGTTCTGTCGATCATATAAGCACAATATGGTTAATAATACGAGTTAGATTGATAATAATAGGAGTAATAAGTATAGTAATTGTCGTTCTATCGACCATATAAGCATAATATGGCTAATAATATGAGTTAGATTGATAATTATAAGCGTAATAAGTATAGTAATTCTCCGTTCTACCGATCATATAGGCATAATATGGCTAATAATATGAGTTAGGTTGATAATAATAAGAGTAATAAGTATAGTAATTGTCGTTCTATCGATCATATCTGCATAATATGGTTAATAATATGAGTAAGATTGATAATAATAAGAGTAGTAAGTATAGTAATTGTCGTTCTATCGATCATATAAGCATAATATGGCTAATAATATGAGTTAGATTGATAATAATAAGAGTAGTAAGTATAGTAATTGTCGTTCTATCGATCATATAAGCATAATATGGCTAATAATATGAGTTAGATTGATAATAATAAGAGTAATGAGTATAGTAATTGCCGTACGATCGATCATATCTGCATAATATGGCTAATAATATGAGCTAGATTGATAATAATAAGAGCAATAAGTATAGTAATTGTCGTTCTATCGATCATATCTGCATAATACGGTTACTAATATGAGTTAGATTGATAAAAGTGAGTGTAATAAGTGTAGTAATTGTCGTTCTATCGATCATATAAGCATAATATGGCTAATAATATGAGCTAGATTGATAATAATAAGAGCAGTAAGTATAGTAATTGTCGTTCTATCGATCATATAAGCATAATATGGCTGATAATATGAGTTACATTGATAATAATAAGAGTAATTAGTATAGTAATGGTCGTTCTATCGATCATATCTGCATAATATGGTTAATAATATGACTTAGATTGATAGTAATAAGAGTAATAAGTATAGTAATTGTCGTTCTATCGATCATATAAGCATAATATGGCTAATAATTTGAGTTAGATTGATAATATAAGAGTAATAAGTATAGTAATTGTCGTTCTATCGATCACATCTGCTCAATATGGTTAATAATATGAGTTGGATTGATAACAGTGAGTGTAATAAGTATAGTAATTGTCGTTCTATCGATCATATCTGCATAATATGGTTAATAATATGAGTTAGATTGATTATAGTCAGTGTAATATGTGTAGTAATTGTCGTTCTATCGATCATATAAGCATAATATGGCTAATCATATGAGTTAGATTGATAATGATAAGAGTAGTAAGTATAGTAATTGTCGTTCTATCGATCATATCTCCATAATATGGTTAGTAATATGAGTTAGATTGATAATAGTGAGTGTAATAAGTTTAGTAATTGTCGTTCTATCGATCATATAAGCATAATATGGCTAATAATATGAGTTAGATTGATAATAATAAGAGTAATAAGTATAGGAATTGTCGTTCTATCGATAATATAAGCATAATATGGCTAATGATATGAGTTAGATTGATAATAATAAGATTAGTAAGTATAGTAATTGTCGTTCTATCGATCATATAAGCATAATATGGCTAATAATATGAGTTAGATTGATAATAATAAGAGTAGTAAGTATAGTAATTGTCGTTCTATCGATCATATAAGCATAATATGGCTGATAATATGAGTTACACTGATAATAATAAGAGTAATTAGTATAGTAATGGTCGTTCTATCGATCATATCTGCATAATATGGTTAATAATATGAGTTAGATTGATAATAGCGAGTGTAATAAGTATAGTAATTGTCGCTCTATCGATCATATAAGCATAATATGGCTAATATTATGAGTTAGATTGATAACAATAAGAGTAATAAGTATAGTAATTGTCGTTCTATCGATCATATAAGCATAATATGGCTAATAATTTGAGTTGGATTGATAATATAAGAGTAATAAGTATAGTAATTGTCGTTCTATCGATCACATCTGCTTAATATGGTTAATAATATGAGTTAGATTGATAATAGTGAGTGTAATGAGTATAGTAATTGTCGTTATATCGATCATATAAGCAGAATATGGCTAATCATATGAGTTAGATTGATAATGATAAGAGTAGTAATTATAGTAATTGTCGTTCTATCGATCATATCTCCATAATATGGTTAGTAATATGAGTTAGATTGATAATAGTGAGTGTAATAAGTTTAGTAATTGTCGTTCTATCGATCATATAAGCATAATATGGCTAATAATATGAGTTAGATTGATAATAATAAGAGTAGTAAGTATAGTAATTGTCGTTCTATCGATCATATAAGCATAATATGGCTAATAATATGAGTTAGATTGATAATAATAAGAGTAGTAAGTATAGTAATTGTCGTTCTATCGATCATATAAGCATAATATGGCTGATAATATGAGTTACATTGATAATAATAAGAGTAATTAGTATAGTAATGGTCGTTCTATCGATCATATCTGCATAATATGGTTAATAATATGAGTTAGATTGATAATAGCGAGTGTAATAAGTATAGTAATTGTCGTTCTATCGATCATATAAGCATAATATGGCTAATAATATGACTTAGATTGATAGTAATAAGAGTAATAAGTATAGTAATTGTCGTTCTATCGATCATATAAGCATAATATGGCTAATAATTTGAGTTAGATTGATAATATAAGAGTAATAAGTATAGTAATTGTCGTTCTATCGATCACATCTGCTCAATATGGTTAATAATATGAGTTGGATTGATAACAGTGAGTGTAATAAGTATAGTAATTGTCGTTCTATCGATCATATCTGCATAATATGGTTAATAATATGAGTTAGATTGATTATAGTCAGTGTAATATGTGTAGTAATTGTCGTTCTATCGATCATATAAGCATAATATGGCTAATCATATGAGTTAGATTGATAATGATAAGAGTAGTAAGTATAGTAATTGTCGTTCTATCGATCATATCTCCATAATATGGTTAGTAATATGAGTTAGATTGATAATAGTGAGTGTAATAAGTTTAGTAATTGTCGTTCTATCGATCATATAAGCATAATATGGCTAATAATATGAGTTAGATTGATAATAATAAGAGTAATAAGTATAGGAATTGTCGTTCTATCGATAATATAAGCATAATATGGCTAATGATATGAGTTAGATTGATAATAATAAGATTAGTAAGTATAGTAATTGTCGTTCTATCGATCATATAAGCATAATATGGCTAATAATATGAGTTAGATTGATAATAATAAGAGTAGTAAGTATAGTAATTGTCGTTCTATCGATCATATAAGCATAATATGGCTGATAATATGAGTTACACTGATAATAATAAGAGTAATTAGTATAGTAATGGTCGTTCTATCGATCATATCTGCATAATATGGTTAATAATATGAGTTAGATTGATAATAGCGAGTGTAATAAGTATAGTAATTGTCGCTCTATCGATCATATAAGCATAATATGGCTAATATTATGAGTTAGATTGATAACAATAAGAGTAATAAGTATAGTAATTGTCGTTCTATCGATCATATAAGCATAATATGGCTAATAATTTGAGTTAGATTGATAATATAAGAGTAATAAGTATAGTAATTGTCGTTCTATCGATCACATCTGCTTAATATGGTTAATAATATGAGTTAGATTGATAATAGTGAGTGTAATGAGTATAGTAATTGTCGTTATATCGATCATATAAGCAGAATATGGCTAATCATATGAGTTAGATTGATAATGATAAGAGTAGTAATTATAGTAATTGTCGTTCTATCGATCATATCTCCATAATATGGTTAGTAATATGAGTTAGATTGATAATAGTGAGTGTAATAAGTTTAGTAATTGTCGTTCTATCGATCATATAAGCATAATATGGCTAATAATATGAGTTAGATTGATAATAATAAGAGTAGTAAGTATAGTAATTGTCGTTCTATCGATCATATAAGCATAATATGGCTAATAATATGAGTTAGATTGATAATAATAAGAGTAGTAAGTATAGTAATTGTCGTTCTATCGATCATATAAGCATAATATGGCTGATAATATGAGTTACATTGATAATAATAAGAGTAATTAGTATAGTAATGGTCGTTCTATCGATCATATCTGCATAATATGGTTAATAATATGAGTTAGATTGATAATAGCGAGTGTAATAAGTATAGTAATTGTCGTTCTATCGATCATATAAGCATAATATGGCTAATAATATGACTTAGATTGATAGTAATAAGAGTAATAAGTATAGTAATTGTCGTTCTATCGATCATATAAGCATAATATGGCTAATAATTTGAGTTAGATTGATAATATAAGAGTAATAAGTATAGTAATTGTCGTTCTATCGATCACATCTGCTCAATATGGTTAATAATATGAGTTGGATTGATAACAGTGAGTGTAATAAGTATAGTAATTGTCGTTCTATCGATCATATCTGCATAATATGGTTAATAATATGAGTTAGATTGATTATAGTCAGTGTAATATGTGTAGTAATTGTCGTTCTATCGATCATATAAGCATAATATGGCTAATCATATGAGTTAGATTGATAATGATAAGAGTAGTAAGTATAGTAATTGTCGTTCTATCGATCATATCTCCATAATATGGTTAGTAATATGAGTTAGATTGATAATAGTGAGTGTAATAAGTTTAGTAATTGTCGTTCTATCGATCATATAAGCATAATATGGCTAATAATATGAGTTAGATTGATAATAATAAGAGTAATAAGTATAGGAATTGTCGTTCTATCGATAATATAAGCATAATATGGCTAATGATATGAGTTAGATTGATAATAATAAGATTAGTAAGTATAGTAATTGTCGTTCTATCGATCATATAAGCATAATATGGCTAATAATATGAGTTAGATTGATAATAATAAGAGTAGTAAGTATAGTAATTGTCGTTCTATCGATCATATAAGCATAATATGGCTAATAATATGAGTTAGATTGATAATAATAAGAGTAGTAAGTATAGTAATTGTCGTTCTATCGATCATATAAGCATAATATGGCTAATAATATGACTTAGATTGATAGTAATAAGAGTAATAAGTATAGTAATTGTCGTTCTATCGATCATATAAGCATAATATGGCTAATAATTTGAGTTAGATTGATAATATAAGAGTAATAAGTATAGTAATTGTCGTTCTATCGATCACATCTGCTCAATATGGTTAATAATATGAGTTGGATTGATAACAGTGAGTGTAATAAGTATAGTAATTGTCGTTCTATCGATCATATCTGCATAATATGGTTAATAATATGAGTTAGATTGATTATAGTCAGTGTAATATGTGTAGTAATTGTCGTTCTATCGATCATATAAGCATAATATGGCTAATAATATGAGTTAGATTGATAATAATAAGAGTAATGAGTATAGTAATTGCCGTACGATCGATCATATCTGCATAATATGACTAATAATATGAGCTAGATTGATAATAATAAGAGCAATAAGTATAGTAATTGTCGTTCTATCGATCATATCTGCATAATAAGGTTAATAATATGAGTTAGATTGATAAAAGTGAGTGTAATAAGTGTAGTAATTGTCGTTCTATCGATCATATAAGCATAATATGGCTAATAATATGAGCTAGATTGATAATAATAAGAGCAATAAGTATAGTAATTGTCGTTCTATCGATCATATCTGCATAATATGGTTAATAATATGAGTTAGATTGATAATAGTGAGTGTAATATGTGTAGTAATTGTCGTTCTATCGATCATATAAGCATAATATGGCTGATAATATGAGTTACATTGATAATAATAAGAGTAATTAGTATAGTAGTGGTCGTTCTATCGATCATATCTGCATAATATGGTTAATAATATGAGTTAGATTGATAATAGCGAGTGTAATAAGTATAGTAATTGTCGTTCTATCGATCATATAAGCATAATATGGCTAATAATATGACTTAGATTGATAGTAATAAGAGTAATAAGTATAGTAATTGTCGTTCTATCGATCATATAAGCATAATATGGCTAATAATTTGAGTTAGATTGATAATATAAGAGTAATAAGTATAGTAATTGTCGTTCTATCGATCACATCTGCTCAATATGGTTAATAATATGAGTTGGATTGATAACAGTGAGTGTAATAAGTATAGTAATTGTCGTTCTATCGATCATATCTGCATAATATGGTTAATAATATGAGTTAGATTGATTATAGTCAGTGTAATATGTGTAGTAATTGTCGTTCTATCGATCATATAAGCATAATATGGCTAATCATATGAGTTAGATTGATAATGATAAGAGCAGTAAGTATAGTAATTGTCGTTCTATCGATCATATCTCCATAATATGGTTAGTAATATGAGTTAGATTGATAATAGTGAGTGTAATAAGTTTAGTAATTGTCGTTCTATCGATCATATAAGCATAATATGGCTAATAATATGAGTTAGATTGATAATAATAAGAGTAATAAGTATAGGAATTGTCGTTCTATCGATAATATAAGCATAATATGGCTAATGATATGAGTTAGATTGATAATAATAAGAGTAGTAAGTATAGTAATTGTCGTTCTATCGATCACATCTGCTTAATATGGTTAATAATATGAGTTAGATTGATAATAGTGAGTGTAATGAGTATAGTAATTGTCGTTATATCGATCATATAAGCATAATATGGCTAATCATATGAGTTAGATTGATAATGATAAGAGTAGTAATTATAGTAATTGTCGTTCTATCGATCATATCTCCATACTATGGTTAGTAATATGAGTTAGATCGATAATAGTGAGTGTAATAAGTTTAGTAATTGTCGTTCTATCGATCATATAAGCATAATATGGCTAATAATATGAGTTAGATTGATAATAATAAGAGTAGTAAGTATAGTAATTGTCGTTCGATCGATCATATAAGCATAATATGGCTAATAATATGAGTTAGATTGATAATAATAAGAGTAGTAAGTATAGTAATTGTCGTTCTATCGATCATATAAGCATAATATGGTTAATAATACGAGTTAGATTGATAATAATAGGAGTAATAAGTATAGTAATTGTCGTTCTATCGATCATATCTGCATAATATGGTTAATAATATGAGTTAGATTGATAATAGCGAGTGTAATAAGTATAGTAATTGTCGTTCTATCGATCATATTAGCATAATATGGCTAATAATATGAGTTAGATTGATAATAATAAGAGTAATAAGTATAGTAATTGTCGTTCTATCGATCATATAAGCATAATATGGCTAATAATTTGAGTTAGATTGATAATATAAGAGTAATAAGTATAGTAATTGTCGTTCTATCGATCACATCTGCTTAATATGGTTAATAATATGAGTTGGATTGATAACAGTGGGTGTAATAAGTATAGTAAATGTCGTTCTATCGATCATATCTGCATAATATGGTTAATAATACGAGTTAGATTGATAATAATAGGAGTAATAAGTATAGTAATTGTCGTTCTATCGATCATATCTGCATAATATGGTTAATAATATGAGTTAGATTGATAATAGCGAGTGTAATAAGTATAGTAATTGTCGTTCTATCGATCATATAAGCATAATATGGCTAATAATATGAGTTAGATTGATAATAATAAGAGTAATAAGTATAGTAATTGTCGTTCTATCGATCATATAAGCATAATATGGCTAATAATTTGAGTTAGATTGATAATATAAGAGTAATAAGTATAGTAATTGTCGTTCTATCGATCACATCTGCTTAATATGGTTAATAATATGAGTTGGATTGATAACAGTGGGTGTAATAAGTATAGTAAATGTCGTTCTATCGATCATATCTGCATAATATGGTTAATAATATGAGTTAGATTGATAATAGTGAGTGTAATAAGTATAGTAGTTGTCGTTATATCGATCATATAAGCATAATATGGCTAATCATATGAGTTAGATTGATAATGATAAGAGTAGTAAGTATAGTAATTGTCGTTCTATCGGTCATATAACCATAATATGGCTTAATAATATGAGTTAGATTGATAATAATAAGAGTAATAAGCATAGTATTTGTCGTTCTATCGATCATATAAGCATAATATGACTAATAATATGAGTTAGATTGATAGCAGTGAGTGTAATAAGTATAGTAATTGTCGTTCTATCGAACCTTATGCATAATATGGCTAAGAATATGAGTTAGATTGATAATAATAAGAGTAATAAGTATAGGAATTGTCGTTCTATCGATAATATAAGCATAATATGGCTAATGATATGAGTTAGATTGATAATAATAAGATTAGTAAGTATAGTAATTGTCGTTCTATCGATCATATAAGCATAATATGGCTAATAATATGAGTTAGATTGATAATAATAAGAGTAGTAAGTATAGTAATTGTCGTTCTATCGATCATATAAGCATAATATGGCTGATAATATGAGTTACACTGATAATAATAAGAGTAATTAGTATAGTAATGGTCGTTCTATCGATCATATCTGCATAATATGGTTAATAATATGAGTTAGATTGATAATAGCGAGTGTAATAAGTATAGTAATTGTCGCTCTATCGATCATATAAGCATAATATGGCTAATATTATGAGTTAGATTGATAATAATAAGAGTAATAAGTATAGTAATTGTCGTTCTATCGATCATATAAGCATAATATGGCTAATAATTTGAGTTAGATTGATAATATAAGAGTAATAAGTATAGTAATTGTCGTTCTATCGATCACATCTGCTTAATATGGTTAATAATATGAGTTAGATTGATAATAGTGAGTGTAATGAGTATAGTAATTGTCGTTATATCGATCATATAAGCAGAATATGGCTAATCATATGAGTTAGATTGATAATGATAAGAGTAGTAATTATAGTAATTGTCGTTCTATCGATCATATCTCCATAATATGGTTAGTAATATGAGTTAGATTGATAATAGTGAGTGTAATAAGTTTAGTAATTGTCGTTCTATCGATCATATAAGCATAATATGGCTAATAATATGAGTTAGATTGATAATAATAAGAGTAGTAAGTATAGTAATTGTCGTTCTATCGATCATATAAGCATAATATGGCTAATAATATGAGTTAGATTGATAATAATAAGAGTAGTAAGTATAGTAATTGTCGTTCTATCGATCATATAAGCATAATATGGCTAATAATATGACTTAGATTGATAGTAATAAGAGTAATAAGTATAGTAATTGTCGTTCTATCGATCATATAAGCATAATATGGCTAATAATTTGAGTTAGATTGATAATATAAGAGTAATAAGTATAGTAATTGTCGTTCTATCGATCACATCTGCTCAATATGGTTAATAATATGAGTTGGATTGATAACAGTGAGTGTAATAAGTATAGTAATTGTCGTTCTATCGATCATATCTGCACAATATGGTTAATAATATGAGTTAGATTGATTATAGTCAGTGTAATATGTGTAGTAATTGTCGTTCTATCGATCATATAAGCATAATATGGCTAATAATATGAGTTAGATTGATAATAATAAGAGTAATGAGTATAGTAATTGCCGTACGATCGATCATATCTGCATAATATGACTAATAATATGAGCTAGATTGATAATAATAAGAGCAATAAGTATAGTAATTGTCGTTCTATCGATCATATCTGCATAATAAGGTTAATAATATGAGTTAGATTGATAAAAGTGAGTGTAATAAGTGTAGTAATTGTCGTTCTATCGATCATATAAGCATAATATGGCTAATAATATGAGCTAGATTGATAATAATAAGAGCAATAAGTATAGTAATTGTCGTTCTATCGATCATATCTGCATAATATGGTTAATAATATGAGTTAGATTGATAATAGTGAGTGTAATATGTGTAGTAATTGTCGTTCTATCGATCATATAAGCATAATATGGCTGATAATATGAGTTACATTGATAATAATAAGAGTAATTAGTATAGTAATGGTCGTTCTATCGATCATATCTGCATAATATGGTTAATAATATGAGTTAGATGGATAATAGCGAGTGTAATAAGTATAGTAATTGTCGTTCTATCGATCATATAAGCATAATATGGCTAATAATATGACTTAGATTGATAATAATAAGAGTAATAAGTATAGTAATTGTCGTTCTATCGATCATATAAGCATAATATGGCTAATAATTTGAGTTAGATTGATAATATAAGAGTAATAAGTATAGTAATTGTCGTTCTATCGATCACATCTGCTCAATATGGTTAATAATATGAGTTGGATTGATAACAGTGAGTGTAATAAGTATAGTAATTGTCGTTCTATCGATCATATCTGCATAATATGGTTAATAATATGAGTTAGATTGATTATAGTCAGTGTAAATTGTGTAGTAATTGTCGTTCTATCGATCATATAAGCATAATATGGCTAATCATATGAGTTAGATTGATAATGATAAGAGTAGTAAGTATAGTAATTGTCGTTCTATCGATCATATCTCCATAATATGGTTAGTAATATGAGTTAGATTGATAATAGTGAGTGTAATAAGTTTAGTAATTGTCGTTCTATCGATCATATAAGCATAATATGGCTAATAATATGAGTTAGATTAATAATAATAAGAGTAAAAAGTATAGTAATTGTCGTTCTATCGATCATATAAGCATAATATGGCTAATAATATGAGTTAGATTGATAATAATAAGAGTAATAAGTATAGTAATTGTCGTTCTACAGATCACATAAGCATAATATGTCTAATAATATGAGTTAGATTGATAATAATAAGAGTAGTGGGCATAGTAATTGTCGTTCTATCGATCATATCTGCATAATATGGTTAATAATATGAGTTAGATTGATAATAATAAGAGTAAAAAGTATATTAATTGTCGTTCTATCGATCATATAAGCATAATATTTCTAATAATATGGGTTGGATTGATA
Source organism: Megachile rotundata (assembly GCF_050947335.1). Lineage (NCBI taxonomy): Eukaryota > Metazoa > Arthropoda > Insecta > Hymenoptera > Megachilidae > Megachile > Megachile rotundata. Next base: position 263,518 of record NW_027473422.1, read on the forward strand.
ATAATAAGACTAATAAGCATAGTAATGGTCGTTCTATCGATCATAAAAGCATAATATGGCTAATAAAATGAGTTAGATTGATAAGAGTGAGTGTAATAAGTAAAGTAATTGTCGTCCTATCGATCATATAAGCATAATATGGCTAATAATATGAGTTAGATTGATAATAATAAGAGTAATAAGCATAGTAATTGTCGTTCTATCGATCATATAAGCATAATATGGCTGGTAATATGAGTTACACTGATAATAATAAGAGTAATTAGTATAGTAATGGTCGTTCTATCGATCATATAAGCATAATATGGGTAATAATATGAGTTAGATTGATAATAATAAGAGTAAAGTGTATAGTAATTGTCGTTCTGTCGATCATATAAGCACAATATGGTTAATAATACGAGTTAGATTGATAATAATAGGAGTAATAAGTATAGTAATTGTCGTTCTATCGATCATATAAGCATAATATGGCTAATAATTTGAGTTAGATTGATAATATAAGAGTAATAAGTATAGTAATTGTCGTTCTATCGATCACATCTGCTTAATATGGTTAATAATATGAGTTAGATTGATAATAGTGAGTGTAATGAGTATAGTAATTGTCGTTATATCGATCATATAAGCAGAATATGGCTAATCATATGAGTTAGATTGATAATGATAAGAGTAGTAATTATAGTAATTGTCGTTCTATCGATCATATCTCCATAATATGGTTAGTAATATGAGTTAGATTGATAATAGTGAGTGTAGTAAGCTTAGTAATTGTCGTTCTATCGATCATATAAGCATAATATGGCTAATAATATGAGTTAGATTGATAATAATAAGAGTAGTAAGTATAGTAATTGTCGTTCTATCGATCATATCTGCATAATATGGTTAATAATATGAGTTAGATTGATTATAGTCAGTGTAAATTGTGTAGTAATTGTCGTTCTATCGATCATATAAGCGTAATATGGCTAATCATATGAGTTAGATTGATAATGATAAGAGTAGTAAGTATAGTAATTGTCGTTCTATCGATCATATCTCCATAATATGGTTAGTAATATGAGTTAGATTGATAATAGTGAGTGTAATAAGTTTAGTAATTGTCGTTCTATCGATCATATAAGCATAATATGGCTAATAATATGAGTTAGATTAATAATAATAAGAGTAAAAAGTATAGTAATTGTCGTTCTATCGATCATATAAGCATAATATGGCTAATAATATGAGTTAGATTGATAATAATAAGAGTAATAAGTATAGTAATTGTCGTTCTACAGATCACATAAGCATAATATGTCTAATAATATGAGTTAGATTGATAATAATAAGAGTAGTGGGCATAGTAATTGTCGTTCTATCGATCATATCTGCATAATATGGTTAATAATATGAGTTAGATTGATAATAATAAGAGTAAAAAGTATATTAATTGTCGTTCTATCGATCATATAAGCATAATATTTCTAATAATATGGGTTGGATTGATAATAATAAGACTAATAAGCATAGTAATGGTCGTTCTATCGATCATAAAAGCATAATATGGCTAATAAAATGAGTTAGATTGATAAGAGTGAGTGTAATAAGTAAAGTAATTGTCGTCCTATCGATCATATAAGCATAATATGGCTAATAATATGAGTTAGATTGATAATAATAAGAGTAATAAGCATAGTAATTGTCGTTCTATCGATCATATAAGCATAATATGGCTGGTAATATGAGTTACACTGATAATAATAAGAGTAATTAGTATAGTAATGGTCGTTCTATCGATCATATAAGCATAATATGGGTAATAATATGAGTTAGATTGATAATAATAAGAGTAAAGTGTATAGTAATTGTCGTTCTGTCGATCATATAAGCACAATATGGTTAATAATACGAGTTAGATTGATAATAATAGGAGTAATAAGTATAGTAATTGTCGTTCTATCGATCATATAAGCATAATATGGCTAATAATTTGAGTTAGATTGATAATATAAGAGTAATAAGTATAGTAATTGTCGTTCTATCGATCACATCTGCTTAATATGGTTAATAATATGAGTTAGATTGATAATAGTGAGTGTAATGAGTATAGTAATTGTCGTTATATCGATCATATAAGCAGAATATGGCTAATCATATGAGTTAGATTGATAATGATAAGAGTAGTAATTATAGTAATTGTCGTTCTATCGATCATATCTCCATAATATGGTTAGTAATATGAGTTAAATTGATAATAGTGAGTGTAATAAGCTTAGTAATTGTCGTTCTATCGATCATATAAGCATAATATGGCTAATAATATGAGTTAGATTGATAATAATAAGAGTAGTAAGTATAGTAATTGTCGTTCTATCGATCATATAAGCATAATATGGCTAATAATATGAGTTAGATTGATAATAATAAGAGTATTAAGTATAGTAATTGTCGTTCTATCGATCATATAAGCATAATATGGCTAATAATATGAGTTAGATTGATAATAATAAGAGTAATGAGTATAGTAATTGCCGTACGATCGATCATATCTGCATAATATGGCTAATAATATGAGCTAGATTGATAATAATAAGAGCAATAATTATAGTAATTGTCGTTCTATCGATCATATCTGCATAATAAGGTTAATAATATGAGTTAGATTGATAAAAGTGAGTGTAATAAGTGTAGTAATTGTCGTTCTATCGATCATATAAGCATAATATGGCTAATAATATGAGCTAGATTGATAATAATAAGAGCAATAAGTATAGTAATTGTCGTTCTATCGATCATATCTGCATAATATGGTGAATAATATGAGTTAGATTGATAATAGTGAGTGTAATATGTGTAGTAATTGTCGTTCTATCGATCATATAAGCATAATATGGCTGATAATATGAGTTACATTGATAATAATAAGAGTAATTAGTATAGTAATGGTCGTTCTATCGATCATATCTGCATAATATGGTTAATAATATGAGTTAGATTGATAATAGCGAGTGTAATAAGTATAGTAATTGTCGTTCTATCGATCATATAAGCATAATATGGCTAATAATATGAGTTAGATTGATAATAATAAGAGTAATAAGTATAGTAATTGTCGTTCTATCGATCATATAAGCATAATATGGCTAATAATTTGAGTTAGATTGATAATGATAAGAGTAGTAAGTATAGTAATTGTCGTTCTATCGGTCATATAACCATAATATGGCTTAATAATATGAGTTAGATTGATAATAATAAGAGTAATAAGCATAGTATTTGTCGTTCTATCGATCATATAAGCATAATATGACTAATAATATGAGTTAGATTGATAACAGTGAGTGTAATAAGTATAGTAATTGTCGTTCTATCGCACGTTATGCATAATATGGCTAAGAATATGAGTTAGATTGATAATAGTGTGTTTAATAAGTATAGTAATTGTCGTTCTATCGATCATATAAGCATAATATGGGTAATAATATGAGTTAGATTGATAATAATAAGAGTAAAGTGTATAGTAATTGTCGTTCTGTCGATCATATAAGCACAATATGGTTAATAATACGAGTTAGATTGATAATAATAGGAGTAATAAGTATAGTAATTGTCGTTCTATCGACCATATAAGCATAATATGGCTAATAATATGAGTTAGATTGATAATAATAAGAGTAATGAGTATAGTAATTGCCGTACGATCGATCATATCTGCATAATATGGCTAATAATATGAGCTAGATTGATAATAATAAGAGCAATAAGTATAGTAATTGTCGTTCTATCGATCATATCTGCATAATAAGGTTAATAATATGAGTTAGATTGATAAAAGTGAGTGTAATAAGTGTAGTAATTGTCGTTCTATCGAACATATAAGCATAATATGGCTAATAATATGAGCTAGATTGATAATAATAAGAGCAATAAGTATAGTAATTGTCGCTCTATCGATCATATAAGCATAATATGGCTAATATTATGAGTTAGATTGATAATAATAAGAGTAATAAGTATAGTAATTGTCGTTCTATCGATCATATAAGCATAATATGGCTAATAATTTGAGTTAGATTGATAATATAAGAGTAATAAGTATAGTAATTGTCGTTCTAGCGATCACATCTGCTTAATATGGTTAATAATATGAGTTAGATTGATAATAGTGAGTGTAATGAGTATAGTAATTGTCGTTATATCGATCATATAAGCATAATATGGCTAATCATATGAGTTAGATTGATATTGATAAGAGTAGTAATTATAGTAATTGTCGTTCTATCGATCATATCTCCATAATATGGTTAGTAATATGAGTTAGATTGATAATAGTGAGTGTAATAAGTTTAGTAATTGTCGTTCTATCGATCATATAAGCATAATATGGCTAATAATATGAGTTAGATTGATAATAATAAGAGTAGTAAGTATAGTAATTGTCGTTCTATCGATCATATAAGCATAATATGGCTAATAATATGAGTTAGATTGATAATAATAAGAGTAGTAAGTATAGTAATTGTCGTTCTATCGATCATATAAGCATAATATGGCTAATAATATGAGTTAGATTGATAATAATAAGAGTAATGAGTATAGTAATTGCCGTACGATCGATCATATCTGCATAATATGGCTAATAATATGAGCTAGATTGATAATAATAAGAGCAATAAGTATAGTAATTGTCGTTCTATCGATCATATCTGCATAATAAGGTTAATAATATGAGTTAGATTGATAAAAGTGAGTGTAATAAGTGTAGTAATTGTCGTTCTATCGATCATGTAAGCATAATATGGCTAATAATATGAGCTAGATTGATAATAATAAGAGCAATAAGTATAGTAATTGTCGTTCTATCGATCATATCTGCATAATATGGTGAATAATATGAGTTAGATTGATAATAGTGAGTGTAATATGTGTAGTAATTGTCGTTCTATCGATCATGTAAGCATAATATGGCTGATAATATGAGTTACATTGATAATAATAAGAGTAATTAGTATAGTAATGGTCGTTCTATCGATCATATCTGCATAATATGGTTAATAATATGAGTTAGATTGATAATAGCGAGTGTAATAAGTATAGTAATTGTCGTTCTATCGATCATATAAGCATAATATGGCTAATAATATGAGTTAGATTGATAATAATAAGAGTAATAAGTATAGTAATTGTCGTTCTATCGATCATATAAGCATAATATGGCTAATAATTTGAGTTAGATTGATAACAGTGAGTGTAATAAGTATAGTAATTGTCGTTCTATCGCACGTTATGCATAATATGGCTAAGAATATGAGTTAGATTGATAATAGTGTGTTTAATAAGTATAGTAATTGTCGTTCTATCGATCATATAAGCATAATATGGGTAATAATATGAGTTAGATTGATAATAATAAGAGTAAAGTGTATAGTAATTGTCGTTCTGTCGATCATATAAGCACAATATGGTTAATAATATGAGTTAGATTGATAATAATAGGAGTAATAAGTATAGTAATTGTCGTTCTATCGACCATATAAGCATAATATGGCTAATAATATGAGTTAGATTGATAATAATGAGAGTAATGAGTATAGTAATTGTCGTACTATCGATCATATCTTCCATAATATGGCTAATAATATGAGCTAGATTGATAATAATAAGAGTAATAAGTATAGTAACTGTCGTCCTATCGATCATATAGCATAATATGGCTAATAATATGAGTTAGATTGATAATAATAAGATTAATAAGTATAATAATTGTCGTTCTATCGATCATATAAGCATAATATGGCTAATAATATGAGTTAGATTGATAATAATAAGAGTAGTAAGTATAGTAATTGTCGTTCTATCGATCATATAAGCATAATATGGCTGATAATATGAGTTACACTGATAATAATAAGAGTAATTAGTATAGTAATGGTCGTTCTATCGATCATATCTGCATAATATGGTTAATAATATGAGTTAGATTGATAATAGCGAGTGTAATAAGTATAGTAATTGTCGCTCTATCGATCATATAAGCATAATATGGCTAATATTATGAGTTAGATTGATAATAATAAGAGTAATAAGTATAGTAATTGTCGTTCTATCGATCATATAAGCATAATATGGCTAATAATTTGAGTTAGATTGATAATATAAGAGTAATAAGTATAGTAATTGTCGTTCTATCGATCACATCTGCTTAATATGGTTAATAATATGAGTTAGATTGATAATAGTGAGTGTAATGAGTATAGTAATTGTCGTTATATCGATCATATAAGCATAATATGGCTAATCATATGAGTTAGATTGATAATGATAAGAGTAGTAATTATAGTAATTGTCGTTCTATCGATCATATCTCCATAATATGGTTAGTAATATGAGTTAGATTGATAATAGTGAGTGTAATAAGTTTAGTAATTGTCGTTCTATCGATCATATACGCATAATATGGCTAATAATATGAGTTAGATTGATAATAATAAGAGTAGTAAGTATAGTAATTGTCGTTCTATCGATCATATAAGCATAATATGGCTAATAATATGAGTTAGATTGATAATAATAAGAGTAGTAAGTATAGTAATTGTCGTTCTATCGATCATATAAGCATAATATGGCTAATAATATGAGTTAGATTGATAATAATAAGAGTAATGAGTATAGTAATTGCCGTACGATCGATCATATCTGCATAATATGGCTAATAATATGAGCTAGATTGATAATAATAAGAGCAATAAGTATAGTAATTGTCGTTCTATCGATCATATCTGCATAATAAGGTTAATAATATGAGTTAGATTGATAAAAGTGAGTGTAATAAGTGTAGTAATTGTCGTTCTATCGATCATATAAGCATAATATGGCTAATAATATGAGCTAGATTGATAATAATAAGAGCAATAAGTATAGTAATTGTCGTTCTATCGATCATATCTGCATAATATGGTGAATAATATGAGTTAGATTGATAATAGTGAGTGTAATATGTGTAGTAATTGTCGTTCTATCGATCATATAAGCATAATATGGCTGATAATATGAGTTACATTGATAATAATAAGAGTAATTAGTATAGTAATGGTCGATCTATCGATCATATCTGCATAATATGGTTAATAATATGAGTTAGATTGATAATAGCGAGTGTAATAAGTATAGTAATTGTCGTTCTATCGATCATATAAGCATAATATGGCTAATAATATGAGTTAGATTGATAATAATAAGAGTAATAAGTATAGTAATTGTCGTTCTATCGATCACATCTGCTTAATATGGTTAATAATATGAGTTAGATTGATAATAGTGAGTGTAATGAGTATAGTAATTGTCGTTATATCGATCATATAAGCATAATATGGCTAATCATATGAGTTAGATTGATAATGATAAGAGTAGTAATTATAGTAATTGTCGTTCTATCGATCATATCTCCATAATATGGTTAGTAATATGAGTTAGATTGATAATAGTGAGTGTAATAAGTTTAGTAATTGTCGTTCTATCGATCATATAAGCATAATATGGCTAATAATATGAGTTAGATTGATAATAATAAGAGTAGTAAGTATAGTAATTGTCGTTCTATCGATCATATAAGCATAATATGGCTAATAATATGAGTTAGATTGATAATAATAAGAGTAGTAAGTATAGTAATTGTCGTTCTATCGATCATATAAGCATAATATGGCTAATAATATGAGTTAGATTGATAATAATAAGAGTAATGAGTATAGTAATTGCCGTACGATCGATCATATCTGCATAATATGGCTAATAATATGAGCTAGATTGATAATAATAAGAGCAATAAGTATAGTAATTGTCGTTCTATCGATCATATCTGCATAATAAGGTTAATAATATGAGTTAGATTGATAAAAGTGAGTGTAATAAGTGTAGTAATTGTCGTTCTATCGATCATATAAGCATAATATGGCTAATAATATGAGCTAGATTGATAATAATAAGAGCAATAAGTATAGTAATTGTCGTTCTATCGATCATATCTGCATAATATGGTGAATAATATGAGTTAGATTGATAATAGTGAGTGTAATATGTGTAGTAATTGTCGTTCTATCGATCACATAAGCATAATATGGCTGATAATATGAGTTACATTGATAATAATAAGAGTAATTAGTATAGTAATGGTCGTTCTATCGATCATATCTGCATAATATGGTTAATAATATGAGTTAGATTGATAATAGCGAGTGTAATAAGTATAGTAATTGTCGTTCTATCGATCATATAAGCATAATATGGCTAATAATATGAGTTAGATTGATAATAATAAGAGTAATAAGTATAGGAATTGTCGTTCTATCGATAATATAAGCATAATATGGCTAATGATATGAGTTAGATTGATAATAATAAGAGTAGTAAGTATAGTAATTGTCGTTCTATCGATCATATAAGCATAATATGGCTAATAATATGAGTTAGATTGAAAATAATAAGAGTAATAAGTATAGTAATTGTCGTTCTATCGATCATATAAGCATAATATGGCTAATAATTTTAGTTAGATTGATAATATAAGAGTAATAAGTATAGTAATTGTCGTTCTATCGATCACATCTGCTTAATATGGTTAATAATATGAGTTGGATTGATAACAGTGGGTGTAATAAGTATAGTAAATGTCGTTCTATCGATCATATCTGCATAATATGGTTAATAATATGAGTTAGATTGATAATAATAAGCGTAATAAGTATAGTAATTATCGTTCTACCGATCATATAGGCATAATATGGCTAATAATATGAGTTAGGTTGATAATAATAAGAGTAATAAGTATAGTAATTGTCGTTCTATCGATCATATCTGCATAATATGGTTAATAATATGAGTTAGATTGATAATAGTGAGTGTAATATGTGGAGTAATTGTGGTTCTATCGATCATATAAGCATAATATGGCTGATAATATGAGTTACATTGATAATAATAAGAGTAATTAGTATAGTAATGGTCGTTCTATCGATCATATCTGCATAATATGGTTAATAATATGAGTTAGATTGATAATAGCGAGTGTAATAAGTATAGTAATTGTCGTTCTATCGATCATATAAGCATAATATGGCTAATAATATGACTTAGATTGATAATAATAAGAGTAGTAAGTATAGTAATTGTCGTTCTATCGATCATATCTGCATAATAAGGTTAATAATATGAGTTAGATTGATAAAAGTGAGTGTAATAAGTGTAGTAATTGTCGTTCTATCGATCATATAAGCATAATATGGCTAATAATTTGAGTTAGATTGATAATATAAGAGTAATAAGTATAGTAATTGTCGTTCTATCGATCACATCTGCTCAATATGGTTAATAATATGAGTTGGATTGATAACAGTGAGTGTAATAAGTATAGTAATTGTCGTTCTATCGATCATATCTGCATAATATGGTTAATAATATGAGTTAGATTGATAATAGCGAGTGTAATAAGTATAGTAATTGTCGTTCTATCGATCATATAAGCATAATATGGCTGATAATATGAGTTACATTGATAATAATAAGAGTAATTAGTATAGTAATGGTCGTTCTATCGATCATATCTGCATAATATGGTTAATAATATGAGTTAGATTGATAATAGCGAGTGTAATAAGTGTAGTAATTGTCGTTCTATCGATCATATAAGCATAATATGGCTAATAATTTGAGTTAGATTGATAATATAAGAGTAATAAGTATAGTAATTGACGTTCTATCGATCACATCTGCTCAATATGGTTAATAATATGAGTTGGATTGATAACAGTGAGTGTAATAAGTATAGTAATTGTCGTTCTATCGATCATATCTGCATAATATGGTTAATAATATGAGTTAGATTGATTATAGTCAGTGTAATATGTGTAGTAATTGTCGTTCTATCGATCATATAAGCATAATATGGCTAATCATATGAGTTAGATTGATAATGATAAGAGTAGTAAGTATAGTAATTGTCGTTCTATCGATCATATCTCCATAATATGGTTAGTAATATGAGTTAGATTGATAATAGTGAGTGTAATAAGTTTAGTAATTGTCGTTCTATCGATCATATAAGCATAATATGGCTAATCATATGAGTTAGATTGATAATGATAAGAGTAGTAAGTATAGTAATTGTCGTTCTATCGGTCATATAACCGTAATATGGCTTAATAATATGAGTTAGATTGATAATAATAAGAGTAATAAGCATAGTATTTGTCGTTCTATCGATCATATAAGCATAATATGACTAATAATATGAGTTAGATTGATAACAGTGAGTGTAATAAGTATAGTAATTGTCGTTCTATCGAACCTTATGCATAATATGGCTAAGAATATGAGTTAGATTGATAATAGTGTGTTTAATAAGTATAGTAATTGTCGTTCTATCGATCATATAAGCATAATATGGGTAATAATATGAGTTAGATTGATAATAATAAGAGTAAAGTGTATAGTAATTTTCGTTCTGTCGATCATATAAGCACAATATGGTTAATAATACGCGTTAGATTAATAATAATAGGAGTAATAAGCATAGTAATTGTCGTTCTATCGACCATATAAGCATAATATGGCTAATAATATGAGTTAGATTGAAAATAATGAGAGTAATGAGTATAGTAATTGTCGTACTATCGATCATATCTGCATATTATGGCTAATAATATGAGCTAGATTGATAATAATAAGAGTAATAAGTATAGTAACTGTCGTCCTATCGATCATATAAGCATAATATGGCTAATAATATGAGTTAGATTGATAATAATAAGATTAATTAGTATAATAATTGTCGTTCTATCGATCATATAAGCTCAATATGGCTAATAATATGAGTTAGATTGATCATAATAAGAGTAATAAGTATAGTAATTGTCGTTCTATCGATCATATAAGCATAATATGACTAATAATATGAGTTAGATTGATAACAGTGAGTGTAATTAGTATAGTAATTGTCGTTCTATTGGTCATATGACCATAATATGGCTAATAATATGAGTTAGATTGATAATAATAAGAGTACTGAGTATAGTAATTGTCGTTCTATCGATCATATAAGCATAATATGGCTAATGATATGAGTTAGATTGATAATAATAAGAGTAATTAGTATAGTAATGGTCGTTCTATCGATCATATCTGCATAATATGGTTAATAATATGAGTTAGATTGATAATAGCGAGTGTAATAAGTATAGTAATTGTCGATCTATCGATCATATAAGCATAATATGGCTAATAATTTGAGTTAGATTGATAATAATAAGAGTAATAAGTATAGTAATTGTCGTTCTATCGATCATATAAGCATAATATGGCTAATAATTTGAGTTAGATTGATAATATAAGAGTAATAAGTATAGTAATTGTCGTTCTATCGATCACATCTGCTCAATATGGTTTATAATATGAGTTGGATTGATAACTGTGAGTGTAATAAGTATAGTAATTGTCGTTCTATCGATCATATCTGCATAATATGGTTAATAATATGAGTTAGATTGATTATAGTCAGTGTAATATGTGTAGTAATTGTCGTTCTATCGATCATATAAGCATAATATGGCTAATCATATGAGTTAGATTGATAATGATAAGAGTAGTAAGTATAGTAATTGTCGTTCTATCGATCATATCTCCATAATATGGTTAGTAATATGAGTTAGATTGATAATAGTGAGTGTAATAAGTTTAGTAATTGTCGTTCTATCGATCATATAAGCATAATATGGCTAATAATATGAGTTAGATTGATAATAATAAGAGTAATAAGTATAGGAATTGTCGTTCTATCGATAATATAAGCATAATATGGCTAATGATGTGAGTTAGATTGATAATAATAAGAGTAGTAAGTATAGTAATTGTCGTTCTATCGATCATATAAGCATAATATGGCTAATAATATGAGTTAGATTGATAATAATAAGAGTAATAAGTATAGTAATTGTCGTTCTATCGATCATATAAGCATAATATGGCTAATAATTTGAGTTAGATTGATAATATAAGAGTAATAAGTATAGTAATTGTCGTTCTATCGATCACATCTGCTTAATATGGTTAATAATATGAGTTGGATTGATAACAGTGGGTGTAATAAGTATAGTAAATGTCGTTCTATCGATCATATCTGCATAATATGGTTAATAATATGAGTTAGATTGATAATAATAAGCGTAATAAGTATAGTAATTATCGTTCTACCGATCATATAGGCATAATATGGCTAATAATATGAGTTAGGTTGATAATAATAAGAGTAATAAGTATAGTAATTGTCGTTCTATCGATCATATCTGCATAATATGGTTAATAATATGAGTTAGATTGATAATAGTGAGTGTAATATGTGTAGTAATTGTCGTTCTATCGATCATATAAGCATAATATGGCTGATAATATGAGTTACATTGATAATAATAAGAGTAATTAGTATAGTAATGGTCGTTCTATCGATCATATCTGCACAATATGGTTAATAATATGAGTTAGATTGATAATAGCGAGTGTAATAAGTATAGTAATTGTCGTTCTATCGATCATATAAGCATAATATGGCTAATAATATGACTTAGATTGATAATAATAAGAGTAGTAAGTATAGTAATTGTCGTTCTATCGATCATATCTGCATAATAAGGTTAATAATATGAGTTAGATTGATAAAAGTGAGTGTAATAAGTGTAGTAATTGTCGTTCTATCGATCATATAAGCATAATATGGCTAATAATTTGAGTTAGATTGATAATATAAGAGTAATAAGTATAGTAATTGTCGTTCTATCGATCACATCTGCTCAATATGGTTAATAATATGAGTTGGATTGATAACAGTGAGTGTAATAAGTATAGTAATTGTCGTTCTATCGATCATATCTGCATAATATGGTTAATAATATGAGTTAGATTGATAAAAGTGAGTGTAATAAGTGTAGTAATTGTCGTTCTATCGATCATATAAGCATAATATGGCTAATAATATGAGCTAGATTGATAATAATAAGAGCAATAAGTATAGTAATTGTCGTTCTATCGATCATATCTGCATAATATGGTTAATAATATGAGTTAGATTGATAATAGCGAGTGTAATAAGTATAGTAATTGTCGTTCTATCGATCATATAAGCATAATATGGCTGATAATATGAGTTACATTGATAATAATAAGAGTAATTAGTATAGTAATGGTCGTTCTATCGATCATATCTGCATAATATGGTTAATAATATGAGTTAGATTGATAAAAGTGAGTGTAATAAGTGTAGTAATTGTCGTTCTATCGATCATATAAGCATAATATGGCTAATAATATGAGCTAGATTGATAATAATAAGAGCAATAAGTATAGTAATTGTCGTTCTATCGATCATATCTGCATAATATGGTTAATAATATGAGTTAGATTGATAATAGCGAGTGTAATAAGTATAGTAATTGTCGTTCTATCGATCATATAAGCATAATATGGCTAATAATATGACTTAGATTGATAATAATAAGAGTAGTAAGTATAGTAATTGTCGTTCTATCGATCATATCTGCATAATAAGGTTAATAATATGAGTTAGATTGATAAAAGTGAGTGTAATAAGTGTAGTAATTGTCGTTCTATCGATCATATAAGCATAATATGGCTAATAATTTGAGTTAGATTGATAATATAAGAGTAATAAGTATAGTAATTGACGTTCTATCGATCATATCTGCATAATATGGTTAATAATATGAGTTAGATTGATAATAGTGAGTGTAATATGTGTAGTAATTGTCGTTCTATCGATCATATAAGCATAATATGGCTGATAATATGAGTTACATTGATAATAATAAGAGTAATTAGTATAGTAATGGTCGTTCTATCGATCATATCTGCATAATATGGTTAATAATATGAGTTAGATTGATAATAGCGAGTGTAATAAGTATAGTAATTGTCGTTCTATCGATCATATAAGCATAATATGGCTAATAATATGACTTAGATTGATAATAATAAGAGTAGTAAGTATAGTAATTGTCGTTCTATCGATCATATCTGCATAATAAGGTTAATAATATGAGTTAGATTGATAAAAGTGAGTGTAATAAGTGTAGTAATTGTCGTTCTATCGATCATATAAGCATAATATGGCTAATAATTTGAGTTAGATTGATAATATAAGAGTAATAAGTATAGTAATTGACGTTCTATCGATCACATCTGCTCAATATGGTTAATAATATGAGTTGGATTGATAACAGTGAGTGTAATAAGTATAGTAATTGTCGTTCTATCGATCATATCTGCATAATATGGTTAATAATATGAGTTAGATTGATTATAGTCAGTGTAATATGTGTAGTAATTGTCGTTCTATCGATCATATAAGCATAATATGGCTAATCATATGAGTTAGATTGATAATGATAAGAGTAGTAAGTATAGTAATTGTCGTTCTATCGATCATATCTCCATAATATGGTTAGTAATATGAGTTAGATTGATAATAGTGAGTGTAATAAGTTTAGTAATTGTCGTTCTATCGATCATATAAGCATAATATGGCTAATCATATGAGTTAGATTGATAATGATAAGAGTAGTAAGTATAGTAATTGTCGTTCTATCGGTCATATAACCATAATATGGCTTAATAATATGAGTTAGATTGATAATAATAAGAGTAATAAGCATAGTATTTGTCGTTCTATCGATCATATAAGCATAATATGACTAATAATATGAGTTAGATTGATAACAGTGAGTGTAATAAGTATAGTAATTGTCGTTCTATCGAACCTTATGCATAATATGGCTAAGAATATGAGTTAGATTGATAATAGTGTGTTTAATAAGTATAGTAATTGTCGTTCTATCGATCATATAAGCATAATATGGGTAATAATATGAGTTAGATTGATAATAATAAGAGTAAAGTGTATAGTAATTTTCGTTCTGTCGATCATATAAGCACAATATGGTTAATAATACGCGTTAGATTAATAATAATAGGAGTAATAAGCATAGTAATTGTCGTTCTATCGACCATATAAGCATAATATGGCTAATAATATGAGTTAGATTGAAAATAATGAGAGTAATGAGTATAGTAATTGTCGTACTATCGATCATATCTGCATATTATGGCTACTAATATGAGCTAGATTGATAATAATAAGAGTAATAAGTATAGTAACTGTCGTCCTATCGATCATATAAGCATAATATGGCTAATAATATGACTTAGATTGATAATAATAAGAGTAATGAGTATAGTAATTGCCGTACGATCGATCATATCTGCATAATATGGCTAATAATATGAGCTAGATTGATAATAATAAGAGCAATAAGTATAGTAATTGTCGTTCTATCGATCATATCTGCATAATAAGGTTAATAATATGAGTTAGATTGATAAAAGTGAGTGTAATAAGTGTAGTAATTGTCGTTCTATCGATCATATAAGCATAATATGACTAATAATATGAGCTAGATTGATAATAATAAGAGCAATAAGTATAGTAATTGTCGTCCTATCGATCATATCTGCATAATATGGTTAATAATATGAGTTAGATTGATAATAGTGAGTGTAATATGTGTAGTAATTGTCGTTCTATCGATCATATAAGCATAATATGGCTGATAATATGAGTTACATTGATAATAATAAGAGTAGTAAGTATAGTAATTGTCGTTCTATCGATCATATCTGCATAATAAGGTTAATAATATGAGTTAGATTGATAAAAGTGAGTGTAATAAGTGTAGTAATTGTCGTTCTATCGATCATATAAGCATAATATGGCTAATAATTTGAGTTAGATTGATAATATAAGAGTAATAAGTATAGTAATTGACGTTCTATCGATCACATCTGCTCAATATGGTTAATAATATGAGTTGGATTGATAACAGTGAGTGTAATAAGTATAGTAATTGTCGTTCTATCGATCATATCTGCATAATATGGTTAATAATATGAGTTAGATTGATTATAGTCAGTGTAATATGTGTAGTAATTGTCGTTCTATCGATCATATAAGCATAATATGGCTAATCATATGAGTTAGATTGATAATGATAAGAGTAGTAAGTATAGTAATTGTCGTTCTATCGATCATATCTCCATAATATGGTTAGTAATATGAGTTAGATTGATAATAGTGAGTGTAATAAGTTTAGTAATTGTCGTTCTATCGATCATATAAGCATAATATGGCTAATAATAAGAGTTAGATTGATAATAATAAGAGTAATAAGTATAGGAATTGTCGTTCTATCGATAATATAAGCATAATATGGCTAATGATATGAGTTAGATTGATAATAATAAGAGTAGTAAGTATAGTAATTGTCGTTCTATCGATCATATAAGCATAATATGGCTAATAATATGAGTTAGATTGATAATAATAAGAGTAATAAGTATAGTAATTGTCGTTCTATCGATCATATAAGCATAATATGGCTAATAATTTTAGTTAGATTGATAATATAAGAGTAATAAGTATAGTAATTGTCGTTCTATCGATCACATCTGCTTAATATGGTTAATAATATGAGTTGGATTGATAACAGTGGGTGTAATAAGTATAGTAAATGTCGTTCTATCGATCATATCTGCATAATATGGTTAATAATATGAGTTAGATTGATAATAATAAGCGTAATAAGTATAGTAATTATCGTTCTACCGATCATATAGGCATAATATGGCTAATAATATGAGTTAGGTTGATAATAATAAGAGTAATAAGTATAGTAATTGTCGTTCTATCGATCATATCTGCATAATATGGTTAATAATATGAGTTAGATTGATAATAGTGAGTGTAATATGTGTAGTAATTGTCGTTCTATCGATCATATAAGCATAATATGGCTGATAATATGAGTTACATTGATAATAATAAGAGTAATTAGTATAGTAATGGTCGTTCTATCGATCATATCTGCATAGTATGGTTAATAATATGAGTTAGATTGATAATAGCGAGTGTAATAAGTATAGTAATTGTCGTTCTATCGATCATATAAGCATAATATGGCTAATAATATGACTTAGATTGATAATAATAAGAGTAGTAAGTATAGTAATTGTCGTTCTATCGATCATATCTGCATAATAAGGTTAATAATATGAGTTAGATTGATAAAAGTGAGTGTAATAAGTGTAGTAATTGTCGTTCTATCGATCATATAAGCATAATATGGCTAATAATTTGAGTTAGATTGATAATATAAGAGTAATAAGTATAGTAATTGTCGTTCTATCGATCACATCTGCTCAATATGGTTAATAATATGAGTTGGATTGATAACAGTGAGTGTAATAAGTATAGTAATTGTCGTTCTATCGATCATATCTGCATAATATGGTTAATAATATGAGTTAGATTGATAATAGCGAGTGTAATAAGTATAGTAATTGTCGTTCTATCGATCATATAAGCATAATATGGCTGATAATATGAGTTACATTGATAATAATAAGAGTAATTAGTATAGTAATGGTCGTTCTATCGATCATATCTGCATAATATGGTTAATAATATGAGTTAGATTGATAATAGCGAGTGTAATAAGTGTAGTAATTGTCGTTCTATCGATCATATAAGCATAATATGGCTAATAATTTGAGTTAGATTGATAATATAAGAGTAATAAGTATAGTAATTGACGTTCTATCGATCACATCTGCTCAATATGGTTAATAATATGAGTTGGATTGATAACAGTGAGTGTAATAAGTATAGTAATTGTCGTTCTATCGATCATATCTGCATAATATGGTTAATAATATGAGTTAGATTGATTATAGTCAGTGTAATATGTGTAGTAATTGTCGTTCTATCGATCATATAAGCATAATATGGCTAATCATATGAGTTAGATTGATAATGATAAGAGTAGTAAGTATAGTAATTGTCGTTCTATCGATCATATCTCCATAATATGGTTAGTAATATGAGTTAGATTGATAATAGTGAGTGTAATAAGTTTAGTAATTGTCGTTCTATCGATCATATAAGCATAATATGGCTAATCATATGAGTTAGATTGATAATGATAAGAGTAGTAAGTATAGTAATTGTCGTTCTATCGGTCTTATAACCATAATATGGCTTAATAATATGAGTTAGATTGATAATAATAAGAGTAATAAGCATAGTATTTGTCGTTCTATCGATCATATAAGCATAATATGACTAATAATATGAGTTAGATTGATAACAGTGAGTGTAATAAGTATAGTAATTGTCGTTCTATCGAACCTTATGCATAATATGGCTAAGAATATGAGTTAGATTGATAATAGTGTGTTTAATAAGTATAGTAATTGTCGTTCTATCGATCATATAAGCATAATATGGGTAATAATATGAGTTAGATTGATAATAATAAGAGTAAAGTGTATAGTAATTTTCGTTCTGTCGATCATATAAGCACAATATGGTTAATAATACGCGTTAGATTAATAATAATAGGAGTAATAAGCATAGTAATTGTCGTTCTATCGACCATATAAGCATAATATGGCTAATAATATGAGTTAGATTGAAAATAATGAGAGTAATGAGTATAGTAATTGTCGTACTATCGATCATATCTGCATATTATGGCTAATAATATGAGCTAGATTGATAATAATAAGAGTAATAAGTATAGTAACTGTCGTCCTATCGATCATATAAGCATAATATGGCTAATAATATGAGTTAGATTGATAATAATAAGATTAGTTAGTATAATAATTGTCGTTCTATCGATCATATAAGCTCAATATGGCTAATAATATGAGTTAGATTGATCATAATAAGAGTAATAAGTATAGTAATTGTCGTTCTATCGATCATATAAGCATAATATGACTAATAATATGAGTTAGATTGATAACAGTGAGTGTAATAAGTATAGTAATTGTCGTTCTATTGGTCATATGACCATAATATGGCTAATAATATGAGTTAGATTGATAATAATAAGAGTACTGAGTATAGTAATTGTCGTTCTATCGATCACATCTGCTTAATATGGTTAATAATATGAGTTGGATTGATAACAGTGAGTGTAATATGTGTAGTAATTGTCGTTATATCGATCATATAAGCATAATATGGCTAATTATATGAGTTAGAGTGATAATAATAAGAGTAATAAGTATAGTTATTGTCGTTCTATCGATCATATCTGCATAATATGGTTAATAATATGAGTTAGATTGATAATAGTGAGTGTAATAAGTATAGTAATTGTCGTTCTATCGGTCATATGACCATAATATGGCTAATAATATGAGTTAGATTGATAATAATGAGAGTAATAAGTATAGTAATTGTCGCTCTATCGATCATATAAGCATAATATGGCTAATCATATGAGTTAGATTGATAATGATAAGAGTAGTAAGTATAGTAATTGTCGTTCTATCGATCATATCTCCATAATATGGTTAGTAATATGAGTTAGATTGATAATAGTGAGTGTAATAAGTTTAGTAATTGTCGTTCTATCGATCATATAAGCATAATATGGCTAATAATATGAGTTAGATTAATAATACTAAGAGTAATCAGTATCGTAATTGTCGTTCTATCGGTCATATAACCATAATATGGCTTAATAATATGAGTTAGATTGATAATAGTGAGTGTAATAAGTATAGTAATTGTCGTTCTATCGATCATATAAGCTCAATATGGCTAATAATATGAGTTAGATTGATCATAATAAGAGTAATAAGTATAGTAATTGTCGTTCTATCGATCATATAAGCATAATATGACTAATAATATGAGTTAGATTGATAACAGTGAGTGTAATAAGTATAGTAATTGTCGTTCTATTGGTCATATGACCATAATATGGCTAATAATATGAGTTAGATTGATAATAATAAGAGTACTGAGTATAGTAATTGTCGTTCTATCGATCATATAAGCATAATATGGCTAATGATATGAGTTAGATTGATAATAATAAGAGTAATTAGTACAGTAATGGTCGTTCTATCGATCATATCTGCATAATATGGTTAATAATATGAGTTAGATTGATAATAGCGAGTGTAATAAGTATAGTAATTGTCGATCTATCGATCATATAAGCATAATATGGCTAATAATTTGAGTTAGATTGATAATAATAAGAGTAATAAGTATAGTAATTGTCGTTCTATCGATCACATCTGCTTAATATGGTTAATAATATGAGTTGGATTGATAACAGTGAGTGTAATATGTGTAGTAATTGTCGTTCTATCGATCATATAAGCATAATATGGCTAATCTAATGAGTTAGATTGATAATGATAAGAGTAGTAAGTATAGTAATTGTCGTTCTATCGATCATATCTCCATAATATGGTTAGTAATATGAGTTAGATTGATAATAGTGAGTGTAATAAGTTTAGTAATTGTCGTTCTATCGATCATATAAGCATAATATGGCTAATAATATGAGTTAGATTGATAATAATAAGAGTAATTAGTATAGTAATGGTCGTTCTATCGATCATATCTGCATAATATGGTTAATAATATGAGTTAGATTGATAATAGCGAGTGTAATAAGTATAGTAATTGTTGATCTATCGATCATATAAGCATAATATGGCTAATAATTTGAGTTAGATTGATAATATAAGAGTAATAAGTATAGTAATTTTCGTTCTATCGATCACATCTGCTTAATATGGTTAATAATATGAGTTGGATTGATAACAGTGAGTGTAATATGTGTAGTAATTGTCGTTCTATCGATCATATAAGCATAATATGGCTAATCATATGAGTTAGATTGATAATGATAAGAGTAGTAAGTATAGTAATTGTCGTTCTATCGATCATATCTCCATAATATGGTTAGTAATATGAGTTAGATTGATAATAGTGAGTGTAATAAGTTTAGTAATTGTCGTTCTATCGATCATATAAGCATAATATGGCTAATAATATGAGTTAGATTGATAATAATAAGAGTAGTAAGTATAGTAATTGTCGTTCTATCGATCATATAAGCATAATATGGCTAATAATATGAGTTAGATTGATAATAATAAGAGTAGTAAGTATAGTAATTGTCGTTCTATCGATCATATAAGCATAATATGGCTAATAATATGAGTTAGATTGATAGTAATAAGAGTAATGAGTATAGTAATTGCCGTACGATCGATCATATCTGCATAATATGGCTAATAATATGTGCTAGATTGATAATAATAAGAGCAATAAGTATAGTAATTGTCGTTCTATCGATCATATCTGCATAATTAGGTTAATAATATGAGTTAGATTGATAAAAGTGAGTGTAATAAGTGTAGTAATTGGTCGTTCTATCGATCATATAAGCATAATATGGCTGATAATATGAGTTACATTGATAATAATAAGAGTAATTAGTATAGTAATGGTCGTTCTATCGATCATATCTGCATAATATGGTTAATAATATGAGTTGGATTGATAACAGTGAGTGTAATATGTGTAGTAATTGTCGTTCTATCGATCATATAAGCATAATATGGCTAATCATATGAGTTAGATTGATAATGATAAGAGTAGTAAGTATAGTAATTGTCGTTCTATCGATCATATCTCCATAATATGGTTAGTAATATGAGTTAGATTGATAATAGTGAGTGTAATAAGTTTAGTAATTGTCGTTCTATCGATCATATAAGCATAATATGGCTAATAATATGAGTTAGATTGATAATAATAAGAGTAGTATGTATAGTAATTGTCGTTCTATCGATCATATAAGCATAATATGGCTAATAATATGAGTTAGATTGATAATAATAAGAGTAGTAAGTATAGTAATTGTCGTTCTATCGATCATATAAGCATAATATGGCTAATAATATGAGTTAGATTGATAGTAATAAGAGTAATGAGTATAGTAATTGCCGTACGATCGATCATATCTGCATAATATGGCTAATAGTATGAGCTAGATTGATAATAATAAGAGCAATAAGTATAGTAATTGTCGTTCTATCGATCATATCTGCATAATTAGGTTAATAATATGAGTTAGATTGATAAAAGTGAGTGTAATAAGTGTAGTAATTGTCGTTCTATCGAACCTTATGCATAATATGGCTAAGAATATGAGTTAGATTGATAATAGTGTGTTTAATAAGTATAGTAATTGTCGTTCTATCGATCATATAAGCATAATATGGCTAATAATATGAGTTAGATTGATAATAATAAGATTAATAAGTATAATAATTGTCGTTCTATCGATCATATAAGCATAATATGGCTAATAATATGAG
Organism: Megachile rotundata; assembly: GCF_050947335.1. Taxonomy (NCBI): domain Eukaryota; kingdom Metazoa; phylum Arthropoda; class Insecta; order Hymenoptera; family Megachilidae; genus Megachile; species Megachile rotundata. The sequence goes on from NW_027473422.1 coordinate 285,817, forward strand.
TTAGATTGATAATAATAAGAGTAATGAGTATAGTAGTTGTAGTTCTATCGATAATATCTGCATAATATGGTTAATAATATGAGTTCTATTGATGATAATAAGAGTAATAAGTATAGTAATTGTAGTTCTATCGATCATATAAGCATAATATGGCTAATAATATGAGTTAGATTGATAATAATAAGCGTAATAAGTATAGTAATTATCGTTCTACCGATCATATAGGCATAATATGGCTAATAATATGAGTTAGGTTGATAATAATAAGAGTAATAAGTATAGTAATTGTCGTTCTATCGATCATATCTGCATAATATGGTTAATAATATGAGTAAGATTGATAATAATAAGAGTAGTAAGTATAGTAATTGTCGTTCTATCGATCATATAAGCATAATATGGCTAATAATATGAGTTAGATTGATAATAATAAGAGCAATAAGTATAGTAATTGTCGTTCTATCGATCATATCTGCATAATAAGGTTAATAATATGAGTTAGATTGATAAAAGTGAGTGTAATAAGTGTAGTAATTGTCGTTCTATCGATCATATAAGCATAATATGGCTAATAATATGAGCTAGATTGATAATAATAAGAGTAATAAGTATAGTAATTGTCGTTCTATCGATCATATAAGCATAATATGGCTAATAATTTGAGTTAGATTGATAATATAAGAGTAATAAGTATAGTAATTGTCGTTCTATCGATCACATCTGCTCAATATGGTTAATAATATGAGTTGGATTGATAACAGTGAGTGTAATAAGTATAGTAATTGTCGTTCTATCGATCATATCTGCATAATATGGTTAATAATATGAGTTAGATTGATTATAGTCAGTGTAATATGTGTAGTAATTGTCGTTCTATCGATCATATAAGCATAATATGGCTAATCATATGAGTTAGATTCATAATGATAAGAGTAGTAAGTATAGTAATTGTCGTTCTATCGATCATATCTCCATAATATGGTTAGTAATATGAGTTAGATTGATAATAGTGAATGTAATAAGTTTAGTAATTGTCGTTCTATCGATCATATAAGCATAATATGGCTAATAGTATGAGTTAGATTGATAATAATAAGAGTAATAAGTATAGGAATTGTCGTTCTATCGATAATATAAGCATAATATGGCTAATGATATGAGTTAGATTGATAATAATAAGAGTAGTAAGTATAGTAATTGTCGTTCTATCGATCATATCTGCATAATATGGTGAATAATATGAGTTAGATTGATAATAGTGAGTGTAATATGTGTAGTAATTGGTCGTTCTATCGATCATATAAGCATAATATGGCTGATAATATGAGTTACATTGATAATAATAAGAGTAATTAGTATAGTAATGGTCGTTCTATCGATCATATCTGCATAATATGGTTAATAATATGAGTAAGATTGATAATAGTGAGTGTAATAAGTATAGTAGTTGTCGTTATATCGATCATATAAGCATAATATGGCTAATCATATGAGTTAGATTGATAATGATAAGAGTAGTAAGTATAGTAATTGTCGTTCTATCGGTCATATAACCATAATATGGCTTAATAATATGAGTTAGATTGATAATAATAAGAGTAATAAGCATAGTATTTGTCGTTCTATCGATCATATAAGCATAATATGACTAATAATATGAGTTAGATTGATAACAGTGAGTGTAATAAGTATAGTAATTGTCGTTCTATCGAACCTTATGCATAATATGGCTAAGAATATGAGTTAGATTGATAATAGTGTGTTTAATAAGTATAGTAATTGTCGTTCTATCGATCATATAAGCATAATATGGCTAATAATATGAGTTAGATTGATAATAATAAGATTAATAAGTATAATAATTGTCGTTCTATCGATCATATAAGCATAATATGGCTTATAATATGAGTTAGATTGATAATAATAAGAGTAATGAGTATAGTAGTTGTAGTTCTATCGATAATATCTGCATAATATGGTTAATAATATGAGTTCTATTGATGATAATAAGAGTAATAAGTATAGTAATTGTAGTTCTATCGATCATATAAGCATAATATGGCTAATAATATGAGTTAGATTGATAATAATAAGCGTAATAAGTATAGTAATTATCGTTCTACCGATCATATAGGCATAATATGGCTAATAATATGAGTTAGGTTGATAATAATAAGAGTAATAAGTATAGTAATTGTCGTTCTATCGATCATATCTGCATAATATGGTTAATAATATGAGTAAGATTGATAATAATAAGAGTAGTAAGTATAGTAATTGTCGTTCTATCGATCATATAAGCATAATATGGCTAATAATATGAGTTAGATTGATAATAATAAGAGCAATAAGTATAGTAATTGTCGTTCTATCGATCATATCTGCATAATAAGGTTAATAATATGAGTTAGATTGATAAAAGTGAGTGTAATAAGTGTAGTAATTGTCGTTCTATCGATCATATAAGCATAATATGGCTAATAATATGAGCTAGATTGATAATAATAAGAGTAATAAGTATAGTAATTGTCGTTCTATCGATCATATAAGCATAATATGGCTAATAATTTGAGTTAGATTGATAATATAAGAGTAATAAGTATAGTAATTGTCGTTCTATCGATCACATCTGCTCAATATGGTTAATAATATGAGTTGGATTGATAACAGTGAGTGTAATAAGTATAGTAATTGTCGTTCTATCGATCATATCTGCATAATATGGTTAATAATATGAGTTAGATTGATTATAGTCAGTGTAATATGTGTAGTAATTGTCGTTCTATCGATCATATAAGCATAATATGGCTAATCATATGAGTTAGATTCATAATGATAAGAGTAGTAAGTATAGTAATTGTCGTTCTATCGATCATATCTCCATAATATGGTTAGTAATATGAGTTAGATTGATAATAGTGAATGTAATAAGTTTAGTAATTGTCGTTCTATCGATCATATAAGCATAATATGGCTAATAGTATGAGTTAGATTGATAATAATAAGAGTAATAAGTATAGGAATTGTCGTTCTATCGATAATATAAGCATAATATGGCTAATGATATGAGTTAGATTGATAATAATAAGAGTAGTAAGTATAGTAATTGTCGTTCTATCGATCATATAAGCATAATATGGCTAATAATATGAGTTAGATTGATAATAATAAGAGTAATAAGTATAGTAATTGTCGTTCTATCGATCATATAAGCATAATATGGCTAATAATTTGAGGTAGATTGATAATATAAGAGTAATAAGTATAGTAATTGTCGTTCTATCGATCACATCTGCTTAATATGGTTAATAATATGAGTTGGATTGATAACAGTGGGTGTAATAAGTATAGTAAATGTCGTTCTATCGATCATATCTGCATAATATGGTTAATAATATGAGTTAGATTGATAATAGCGAGTGTAATAAGTATAGTAATTGTCGTTATATCGATCATATAAGCATAATATGGCTAATTATATGAGTTAGAGTGATAATAATAAGAGTAATAAGTATAGTTATTGTCGTTCTATCGATCATATCTGCATAATATGGTTAATAATATGAGTTAGATTGATAATAGTGAGTGTAATAAGTATAGTAATTGTCGTTCTATCGATCACATCTGCTTAATATGGTTAATAATATGAGTTGGATTGATAATAGTGAGTGTAATAAGTTTAGTAATTGTCGTTCTATCGATCATATAAGCATAATATGGCTAATAATTTGAGTTAGATTGATAATATAAGAGTAATAAGTATAGTAATTGTCGTTCTATCGATCACATCTGCTTAATATGGTTAATAATATGAGTTGGATTGATAACAGTGAGTGTAATATGTGTAGTAATTGTCGTTCTATCGATCATATAAGCATAATATGGCTAATCATATGAGTTAGATTGATAATGATAAGAGTAGTAAGCATAGTAATTGTCGTTCTATCGATCATATCTCCATAATATGGTTAGTAATATGAGTTAGATTGATAATAGTGAGTGTAATACGTTTAGTAATTGTCGTTCTATCGATCATATAAGCATAATATGGCTAATAATATGAGTTAGATTGATAATAATAAGAGTAATAAGTATAGGAATTGTCGTTCTATCGATCATATGAGCATAATATGGCTAATGATATGAGTTAGATTGATAATAATAAGAGTAATTAGTATAGTAATGGTCGTTCTATCGATTATATCTGCATAATATGGTTAATAATATGAGTTAGATTGATAATAGCGAGTGTAATAAGTATAGTAATTGTCGATCTATCGATCATATAAGCATAATATGGCTAATAATTTGAGTTAGATTGATAATATAAGAGTAATAAGTATAGTAATTGTCGTTCTATCGATCACATCTGCTTAATATGGTTAATAATATGAGTTGGATTGATAACAGTGAGTGTAATATGTGTAGTAATTGTCGTTCTATCGATCATATAAGCATAATATGGCTAATCATATGAGTTAGATTGATAATGATAAGTGTAGTAAGTATAGTAATTGTCGTTCTATCGATCATATCTCCATAATATGGTTAGTAATATGAGTTAGATTGATAATAGTGAGTGTAATAAGTATAGTAATTGTCGTTATATCGATCATATAAGCATAATATGGCTAATCATATGAGTTAGATTGATAATGATAAGAGTAGTAAGTATAGTAATTGTCGTTCTATCGGTCATATAACCATAATATGGCTTAATAATATGAGTTAGATTGATAATAATAAGAGTAATAAGCATAGTATTTGTCGTTCTATCGATCATATAAGCATAATATGACTAATAATATGAGTTAGATTGATAATAGTGTGTTTAATAAGTATAGTAATTGTCGTTCTATCGATCATATAAGCATAATATGGGTAATAATATGAGTTAGATTGATAATAATAAGAGTAAAGTGTATAGTAATTGTCGTTCTGTCGATCATATAAGCACAATATGGTTAATAATACGAGTTATATTGATAATAATAGGAGTAATAAGTATAGTAATTGTCGTTCTATCGACCATATAAGCATAATATGGCTAATAATATGAGTAAGATTGATAATAATGAGAGTAATGAGTATAGTAATTGTCGTACTATCGATCATATCTGCATATTATGGCTAATAATATGAGCTAGATTGATAATAATAAGAGTAATAAGTATAGTAACTGTCGTCCTATCGATCATATAAGCATAATATGGCTAATAATATGAGTTAGATTGATAATAATAAGAGTAATATGTATAGTAATTGTCGTTCTATCGATCTTATCTGCATAATGTGGTTAATAATATGAGTTAGATTGATAATAGCGAGTGTAATAAGTATAGTAATTGTCGTTATATCGATCATATAAGCATAATATGGCTAATTATATGAGTTAGAGTGATACTAATAAGAGTAATAAGTATAGTTATTGTCGTTCTATCGATCATATCTGCATAATATGGTTAATAATATGAGTTAGATTGATAATAGTGAGTGTAACAAGTATAGTAATTGTCGTTCTCTCGGTCATATGACCATAATATGGCTAATAATATGAGTTAGATCGATAATAATGAGAGTAATAAGTATAGTAATTGTCGCTCTATCGATCATATAAGCATAATATGGCTAATCATATGAGTTAGATTGATAATGATAAGAGTAGTAAGTATAGTAATTGTCGTTCTATCGATCATATCTCCATAATATGGTTAGTAATATGAGTTAGATTGATAATAGTGAGTGTAATAAGTTTAGTAATTGTCGTTCTATCGATCATATAAGCATAATAAGGCTAATAATATGAGTTAGATTAATAATACTAAGAGTAATCAGTATGGTAATTGTCGTTCTATCGGTCATATAACCATAATATGGCTTAATAATGTGAGTTAGATTGATAATGGTGAGTGTAATAAGTATAGTAATTGTCGTTCTATCGATCATATAAGCTCAATATGGCTAATAATATGAGTTAGATTGATCATAATAAGAGTAATAAGTATAGTAATTGTCGTTCTATCGATCATATAAGCATAATATGACTAATAATATGAGTTAGATTGATAACAGTGAGTGTAATAAGTATAGTAATTGTCGTTGTATCGGTCATATGACCATAATATGGCTAATAATATGAGTTAGATTGATAATAATGAGAGTAATAAGTATAGTAATTGTCGTTCTATCGATCATATCTGCATAATATGGTTAATAATATGAGTTAGATTGATAATAGTGAGTGTAATAAGTGTAGTAATTGTCGTTCTATCGATCATATAAGCATAATATGGCTAATAATATGAGTTAGATTGATAATATTAAGAGTAATCAGTATAGAAATTGTCGTTCTATCGATCATATAAGCATAATATGGCTAATAATATGAGTTAGATTGATAATAATAAGAGTAATAAGTATAGTTATTGTCGTCATATCGATCATATCTGCATAATATGGTTAATAATATGAGTTGGATTGATAACAGTGAGTGTAATATGTGTAGTAATTGTCGTTCTATCGATCATATAAGCATAATATGGCTAATCATATGAGTTAGATTGATAATGATAAGAGTAGTAAGTATAGTAATTGTCGTTCTATCGATCATATCTCCATAATATGGTTAGTAATATGAGTTAGATTGATAATAATAAGAGTAATTAGTATAGTAATTGTCGTTCTATCGATCATATCTGCATAATATGGTTAATAATATGAGTTAGATTGATAATAGTGAGTGTAATAAGTGTAGTAATTGTCGTTCTATCGATCATATAAGCATAATATGGCTAATGATATGAGTTAGATTGATAATAATAAGAGTAGTAAGTATAGTAATTGTCGTTCTATCGATCATATAAGCATAATATGGCTAATAATATGAGTTAGATCGATAATAATAAGAGTAATAAGTATAGTTATTGTCGTCATATCGATCATATCTGCATAATATGGTTAATAATATGAGTTAGATTCATAATAGTGAGTGTAATAAGTATAGTAATTGTCGTTGTATTGGTCATATGACCATAATATGGCTAATAATATGAGTTAGATTGATAATAATAAGAGTAATTAGTATAGTAATGGTCGTTCTATCGATCATGTCTGCATAATATGGTTAATAATATGAGTTAGATTGATAATAGCGAGTGTAATAAGTATAGTAATTGTCGTTCTATCGATCATATAAGCATAATATGGCTAATAATTTGAGTTAGATTGATAATATAAGAGTAATAAGTATAGTAATTGTCGTTGTATCGATCACATCTGCATAATATGGTTAATAATATGAGTTGGATTGATAACAGTGGGTGTAATAAGTATAGTAATGGTCCTTCTATCGATCATATCTGCATAATATGGTTAATAATATGAGTTAGATTGATAATAGTGAGTGTAATAAGTATAGTAATTGTCGTTATATCGATCATATAAGCATAATATGGCTAATCATATGAGTTAGATTGATAATGATAAGAGTAGTAAGTATAGTAATTGTCGTTCTATCGATCCTATCTCCATAATATGGTTAGTAATATGAGTTAGATTGATAATAGTGAGTGTAATAAGTTTAGTAATTGTCGTTCTATCGATCATATAAGCATAATATGGCTAATAATATGAGTTAGATTGATAATAATAAGAGTAGTAAGTATAGTAATTGTCGTTCTATCGATCATATAAGCATAATATGGCTAATAATATGAGTTAGATTGATAATAATAAGAGTAGTAAGTATAGTAATTGTCGTTCTATCGATCATATAAGCATAATATGGCTAATAATATGAGTTAGATTGATAATAATAAGAGTAAAGTGTATAGTAATTGTCGTTCTGTCGATCATATAAGCACAATATGGTTAATAATACGAGTTAGATTGATAATAATAGGAGTAATAAGTATAGTAATTGTCGCTCTATCGACCACATAAGCATAATATGGCTAATAATATGAGTTAGATTGATAATAATGAGAGTAATGAGTATAGTAATTGTCGTACTATCGATCATATCTGCATAATATGGCTAATAATATGAGCTAGATTGATAATAATAAGAGTAATAAGTATAGTAACTGTCGTCCTATCGATCATATAAGCATAATATGGCTAATAATATGAGTTAGATTGATAATAATAAGATTAATAAGTATAATAATTGTCGATCTATCGATCATATGAGCATAATATGGCTAATAATATGAGTTAGATTGATAATAATAAGAGTAATATGTATAGTAAGTGTCGTTCTATCGATCTTATCTGCATAATATGGTTAATAATATGAGTTAGATTGATAATAGTGAGTGTAATAAGTATAGTAATTGTCGTTCTATCGGTCATATGACCATAATATGGCTGATAATATGAGTTAGATTGATAATAATGAGAGTAATAAGTATAGTAATTGTCGCTCTATCGATCATATAAGCATAATATGGCTAATCATATGAGTTAGATTGATAATGATAAGAGTAGTAAGTATAGTAATTGTTCTATCGATCATATCTCCATAATATGGTTAGTAATATGAGTTAGATTGATTATAGTCAGTGTAATATGTGTAGTAATTGTCGTTCTATCGATCATATAAGCATAATATGGCTAATCATATGAGTTAGATTCATAATGATAAGAGTAGTATGTATAGTAATTGTCGTTCTATCGATCATATAAGCATAATATGGCTAATAATATGAGTTAGATTGATAATAATAAGAGTAGTAAGTATAGTAATTGTCGTTCTATCGATCATATAAGCATAATATGGCTAATAATATGAGTTAGATTGATAGTAATAAGAGTAATGAGTATAGTAATTGCCGTACGATCGATCATATCTGCATAATATGGCTAATAGTATGTGCTAGATTGATAATAATAAGAGCAATAAGTATAGTAATTGTCGTTCTATCGATCATATCTGCATAATTAGGTTAATAATATGAGTTAGATTGATAAAAGTGAGTGTAATAAGTGTAGTAATTGTCGTTCTATCGAACCTTATGCATAATATGGCTAAGAATATGAGTTAGATTGATAATAGTGTGTTTAATAAGTATAGTAATTGTCGTTCTATCGATCATATAAGCATAATATGGCTAATAATATGAGTTAGATTGATAATAATAAGATTAATAAGTATAATAATTGTCGTTCTATCGATCATATAAGCATAATATGGCTAATAATATGAGTTAGATTGATAATAATAAGAGTAATGAGTATAGTAGTTGTAGTTCTATCGATAATATCTGCATAATATGGTTAATAATATGAGTTCTATTGATGATAATAAGAGTAATAAGTATAGTAATTGTAGTTCTATCGATCATATAAGCATAATATGGCTAATAATATGAGTTAGATTGATAATAATAAGCGTAATAAGTATAGTAATTATCGTTCTACCGATCATATAGGCATAATATGGCTAATAATATGAGTTAGGTTGATAATAATAAGAGTAATAAGTATAGTAATTGTCGTTCTATCGATCATATCTGCATAATATGGTTAATAATATGAGTAAGATTGATAATAATAAGAGTAGTAAGTATAGTAATTGTCGTTCTATCGATCATATAAGCATAATATGGCTAATAATATGAGTTAGATTGATAATAATAAGAGCAATAAGTATAGTAATTGTCGTTCTATCGATCATATCTGCATAATAAGGTTAATAATATGAGTTAGATTGATAAAAGTGAGTGTAATAAGTGTAGTAATTGTCGTTCTATCGATCATATAAGCATAATATGGCTAATAATATGAGCTAGATTGATAATAATAAGAGTAATAAGTATAGTAATTGTCGTTCTATCGATCATATAAGCATAATATGGCTAATAATTTGAGTTAGATTGATAATATAAGAGTAATAAGTATAGTAATTGTCGTTCTATCGATCACATCTGCTCAATATGGTTAATAATATGAGTTGGATTGATAACAGTGAGTGTAATAAGTATAGTAATTGTCGTTCTATCGATCATATCTGCATAATATGGTTAATAATATGAGTTAGATTGATTATAGTCAGTGTAATATGTGTAGTAATTGTCGTTCTATCGATCATATAAGCATAATATGGCTAATCATATGAGTTAGATTCATAATGATAAGAGTAGTAAGTATAGTAATTGTCGTTCTATCGATCATATCTCCATAATATGGTTAGTAATATGAGTTAGATTGATAATAGTGAATGTAATAAGTTTAGTAATTGTCGTTCTATCGATCATATAAGCATAATATGGCTAATAGTATGAGTTAGATTGATAATAATAAGAGTAATAAGTATAGGAATTGTCGTTCTATCGATAATATAAGCATAATATGGCTAATGATATGAGTTAGATTGATAATAATAAGAGTAGTAAGTATAGTAATTGTCGTTCTATCGATCATATCTGCATAATATGGTGAATAATATGAGTTAGATTGATAATAGTGAGTGTAATATGTGTAGTAATTGGTCGTTCTATCGATCATATAAGCATAATATGGCTGATAATATGAGTTACATTGATAATAATAAGAGTAATTAGTATAGTAATGGTCGTTCTATCGATCATATCTGCATAATATGGTTAATAATATGAGTAAGATTGATAATAGTGAGTGTAATAAGTATAGTAGTTGTCGTTATATCGATCATATAAGCATAATATGGCTAATCATATGAGTTAGATTGATAATGATAAGAGTAGTAAGTATAGTAATTGTCGTTCTATCGGTCATATAACCATAATATGGCTTAATAATATGAGTTAGATTGATAATAATAAGAGTAATAAGCATAGTATTTGTCGTTCTATCGATCATATAAGCATAATATGACTAATAATATGAGTTAGATTGATAACAGTGAGTGTAATAAGTATAGTAATTGTCGTTCTATCGAACCTTATGCATAATATGGCTAAGAATATGAGTTAGATTGATAATAGTGTGTTTAATAAGTATAGTAATTGTCGTTCTATCGATCATATAAGCATAATATGGCTAATAATATGAGTTAGATTGATAATAATAAGATTAATAAGTATAATAATTGTCGTTCTATCGATCATATAAGCATAATATGGCTTATAATATGAGTTAGATTGATAATAATAAGAGTAATGAGTATAGTAGTTGTAGTTCTATCGATAATATCTGCATAATATGGTTAATAATATGAGTTCTATTGATGATAATAAGAGTAATAAGTATAGTAATTGTAGTTCTATCGATCATATAAGCATAATATGGCTAATAATATGAGTTAGATTGATAATAATAAGCGTAATAAGTATAGTAATTATCGTTCTACCGATCATATAGGCATAATATGGCTAATAATATGAGTTAGGTTGATAATAATAAGAGTAATAAGTATAGTAATTGTCGTTCTATCGATCATATCTGCATAATATGGTTAATAATATGAGTTAGATTGATAAAAGTGAGTGTAATAAGTGTAGTAATTGTCGTTCTATCGATCATATAAGCATAATATGGCTAATAATATGAGCTAGATTGATAATAATAAGAGTAATAAGTATAGTAATTGTCGTTCTATCGATCATATAAGCATAATATGGCTAATAATTTGAGTTAGATTGATAATATAAGAGTAATAAGTATAGTAATTGTCGTTCTATCGATCACATCTGCTCAATATGGTTAATAATATGAGTTGGATTGATAACAGTGAGTGTAATAAGTATAGTAATTGTCGTTCTATCGATCATATCTGCATAATATGGTTAATAATATGAGTTAGATTGATTATAGTCAGTGTAATATGTGTAGTAATTGTCGTTCTATCGATCATATAAGCATAATATGGCTAATCATATGAGTTAGATTCATAATGATAAGAGTAGTAAGTATAGTAATTGTCGTTCTATCGATCATATCTCCATAATATGGTTAGTAATATGAGTTAGATTGATAATAGTGAATGTAATAAGTTTAGTAATTGTCGTTCTATCGATCATATAAGCATAATATGGCTAATAGTATGAGTTAGATTGATAATAATAAGAGTAATAAGTATAGGAATTGTCGTTCTATCGATAATATAAGCATAATATGGCTAATGATATGAGTTAGATTGATAATAATAAGAGTAGTAAGTATAGTAATTGTCGTTCTATCGATCATATAAGCATAATATGGCTAATAATATGAGTTAGATTGATAATAATAAGAGTAATAAGTATAGTAATTGTCGTTCTATCGATCATATAAGCATAATATGGCTAATAATTTGAGGTAGATTGATAATATAAGAGTAATAAGTATAGTAATTGTCGTTCTATCGATCACATCTGCTTAATATGGTTAATAATATGAGTTGGATTGATAACAGTGGGTGTAATAAGTATAGTAAATGTCGTTCTATCGATCATATCTGCATAATATGGTTAATAATATGAGTTAGATTGATAATAGCGAGTGTAATAAGTATAGTAATTGTCGTTATATCGATCATATAAGCATAATATGGCTAATTATATGAGTTAGAGTGATAATAATAAGAGTAATAAGTATAGTTATTGTCGTTCTATCGATCATATCTGCATAATATGGTTAATAATATGAGTTAGATTGATAATAGTGAGTGTAATAAGTATAGTAATTGTCGTTCTATCGATCACATCTGCTTAATATGGTTAATAATATGAGTTGGATTGATAATAGTGAGTGTAATAAGTTTAGTAATTGTCGTTCTATCGATCATATAAGCATAATATGGCTAATAATTTGAGTTAGATTGATAATATAAGAGTAATAAGTATAGTAATTGTCGTTCTATCGATCACATCTGCTTAATATGGTTAATAATATGAGTTGGATTGATAACAGTGAGTGTAATATGTGTAGTAATTGTCGTTCTATCGATCATATAAGCATAATATGGCTAATCATATGAGTTAGATTGATAATGATAAGAGAAGTAAGCATAGTAATTGTCGTTCTATCGATCATATCTCCATAATATGGTTAGTAATATGAGTTAGATTGATAATAGTGAGTGTAATACGTTTAGTAATTGTCGTTCTATCGATCATATAAGCATAATATGGCTAATAATATGAGTTAGATTGATAATAATAAGAGTAATAAGTATAGGAATTGTCGTTCTATCGATCATATGAGCATAATATGGCTAATGATATGAGTTAGATTGATAATAATAAGAGTAATTAGTATAGTAATGGTCGTTCTATCGATTATATCTGCATAATATGGTTAATAATATGAGTTAGATTGATAATAGCGAGTGTAATAAGTATAGTAATTGTCGATCTATCGATCATATAAGCATAATATGGCTAATAATTTGAGTTAGATTGATAATATAAGAGTAATAAGTATAGTAATTGTCGTTCTATAGATCACATCTGCTTAATATGGTTAATAATATGAGTTGGATTGATAACAGTGAGTGTAATATGTGTAGTAATTGTCGTTCTATCGATCATATAAGCATAATATGGCTAATCATATGAGTTAGATTGATAATGATAAGTGTAGTAAGTATAGTAATTGTCGTTCTATCGATCATATCTCCATAATATGGTTAGTAATATGAGTTAGATTGATAATAGTGAGTGTAATAAGTATAGTAATTGTCGTTATATCGATCATATAAGCATAATATGGCTAATCATATGAGTTAGATTGATAATGATAAGAGTAGTAAGTATAGTAATTGTCGTTCTATCGGTCATATAACCATAATATGGCTTAATAATATGAGTTAGATTGATAATAATAAGAGTAATAAGCATAGTATTTGTCGTTCTATCGATCATATAAGCATAATATGACTAATAATATGAGTTAGATTGATAATAGTGTGTTTAATAAGTATAGTAATTGTCGTTCTATCGATCATATAAGCATAATATGGGTAATAATATGAGTTAGATTGATAATAATAAGAGTAAAGTGTATAGTAATTGTCGTTCTGTCGATCATATAAGCACAATATGGTTAATAATACGAGTTATATTGATAATAATAGGAGTAATAAGTATAGTAATTGTCGTTCTATCGACCATATAAGCATAATATGGCTAATAATATGAGTAAGATTGATAATAATGAGAGTAATGAGTATAGTAATTGTCGTACTATCGATCATATCTGCATATTATGGCTAATAATATGAGC